>NC_058497.1:12378329-12668329 GCF_020382885.2 Scatophagus argus | reverse complement strand
GTCACGCAGACTTTATCAGGAGACATCCAAGTCCAACCAGACAGCAACGCAGGAACACGCCAGGAGGAGCCTTCTATCCACTCTACGTCTTTGATTTCCAGTCCGACCGCAGCCTGTAAGCTGTCATCCCATCCACTTCCTGTCCAGCAACATATCCCACAATGCACTGGGATCCAGAGATAGCAATCAGCCACAGAGACTAGTCTTAACCCCAACACAACTCCGGAAATACCTTCTCTGTGTGTCTCTCTCTCCCACCCAGTTTGTCCTTTCTGCCACCCTCTGCCATCTCTTTTTCTCTCTCTGATAACCTCTCATGCTGCCTTCTCTGACAAAAATCTGTTTTTTTCTTTCCTCTGAAAAACACACAAGTTATTTTTGGGAGATGCATCACTAATGATCTTGAGGAGGCAGCTGAATTCCACAGGAAAGCGCGTCTCGTAAAAGATGCACACGGTGCCAGTGTTGGCTCTTGAGCAGCACTGACTCAGTCATACGGTTTGAAGCAGAGTGGAGAAAAGAGGCGAAGGAGGTGGGGAGAGAAAATACGAACATGGGTGAAAAAAATGTGATGGCAAAAAGCAGTTTGGGAGGGAAGCAGACAGTTAGTCAGCATCGCTCCCAGCAGTTAGTACTGTTATAATACTACAGCTTAGCTGAGACTAAACACCATAGTATGGATTAAGCCAATCTCTCTCTGTCCCACTTTACACTTTAGCCCCTCTTCCTCCCCCTTATCCCTCTCTCTCTCCATTTCCCCTCTTTATCCTCCTTTCCTCAACATTCCTGACCCCTCACAACCTAAAATCCTCATGTGTGGCTTTTGTTTTTTTTTTTTTTTTTTTGGTGTGCACAGGCTGGCTAGTAAAGCTACAAAAAAGATGAAGTGTCTTATTACAGCTTTAGGCAATCAAAACATGATGAATGGAGCTAAACCTTCCCAGGAAAATGGTGTCAGTTGTGAGAAGATTTATGACAATGAAAATGCTCAAACACCACAAGCACTGGGAGACAAGGGAAGTTCTGTATTGTACTGGTGCATCACAGGGAGCTAAAGAGCCAGCCTGAATTCAAACAATGAGTGGTCAGAGACACACAAACAGGGGAGTGACATGACAATGCAACAAAACAAAGGCTGGTCTCACGAGAGGGTGTAATGGGGGGAGAAGTTTTACTTCTAGGTGCCGCTGAGAGAGTCACTGATAAGCAGAGAAACATAATTGCACTGGCCCTTATAGGTTAAAAAGACTTCTGAATTTTGGAAAACACAGAAATCACAGCTGGGAGTGGTCAGGTGCGGTCTGTTGTACTTCTGACCACACCCAGCTGTGATGTAGTCTCAAACTTTGGTGCCACGCAATATTTCAGCTGCATGGGTTGTGGAAAAGCATGTTTGCAGAGCAATGTCGGTTTATTAATCTGCGTGCAGTTACTCTTTGTAACCTTGCTAAGTCGTTGCAGCCAGGATGGGTGTGTTTCATTGTCACAGAGTAGCTTTAAGCAGATGCAGTGCAGGTCAGCTGTAACTGCAACAACTGATGAATAAGACAAGTGATGTGCTTTGATTCAATCTTGACCTGACAAAAAGCCAGTTTGGGCTTGAAATATACTTTTTTCTTGTAATAAAGAAAAATAAAGCAAATGACAGTGCAGCGAGCCCTTTGGGAGACAGAGTTTTTTTTTTCTTTTTGGACAGCATAGATGTGCAAATGTTCTAACACTGATTGAAGCGATATGGGAAACTCCCTCTGTCTCACCCTCTCACGATGCCTCCAGCTTTATCAGTGGATCTTATTCTTTGTCTAAACTGGGCCTCACGTAATAAATATCTGCTTTAGACTCACACAGTCGCACGCTTGCACACCTGGTTGTGCTGCATGGCAGCCGCCCACTGGGCAGCTTCCTTCACACTGTTTGAGAGTGCAATGATTGAAGAAGGAGGAGCAAAAGCTCAGAGGTAAACGGTTTGATTTTAGTGACTAAAAGCGTAAAGTCCTTCAGACAGCAGAAACATAGGCGCAGTTGCCTAGTGGTAGCTTGACCACACAGCCTGGAGGCACTGGCAGCAGAGAGGGCAGGCCATCACAGCCCACATGAACGAAGACTCATTTTTACTTTTCTACTGCTTCTACAGAAGTTTGGCCATGTCAAACTTAGCAGAGCCCTGTGCTTGCAGTTGTGTGTGTCTGTTCCTATTCAGGAAAAGCTGCTGCATTCGCCACTGAAGGGCCTTTAGGATCAATGACAACTGACAGCCTAACGAGAAGAAACTCTTTTGAGACTCCTTCAGTTTGGACAGGAGGGCAGGTGAACTGTGGACAGAGACAGAGAGATGGAGCAGATAAAAGCAGGGAGATCAAACTCTGTTACTGGCCGGTCAGTTGCTATGTAACACCGGTTGCCACAGAAACACGTCAGTGGAAGAGAAAGCATGAATGAGAAAGAAAAGACCAAGCAGCAGCAGCAGAAGCAGAGCACCTCATGATTAACATCTACACACACACACACAGGGAGAGAGTTTATAGTTTCAACACGAATCTCCTAGCATCTGGGACCATCATGGAGGTCCAGCTGGCTATGAACCACTATTGGGGCAGGTCAAAAATAGATACCTGAAAAAAAAAAAAACATGCTGTTGTCAGGTATGTGGGTCAGTTGAATAATGCAGCAGGAAAATGTCCCGAATAATGTTGATGGGGTTCCAAATTTTGGTCACTATAACACATGATAATACATCGTGCTCCATTAGGTACATTATGTAAGGCGCCTGAAATGTAAATGGGCATCTAGCATGGCTTATTGATCATTCTATCCTGTGTATCATAGTGGATGACAACCAACACATTACACATTTATTTATTTATGAAAACAAATTCCACAATGTGCTCCAAATGCCCCTCGCACCTCCTTCCTGGTGACATCACACGCATCGTGAGAGATGGCAGGTTATGACTGGTCGTGGACCCACATGTAGTCTGTCGTGTCTTTCAAGGTGTCAAAATATTTTGCTCAAAAGCATAAATATCAAATTTAAGGGAATCTTAGACATTGACAGATATAAAAACCTGCTAAATAATTGTTCCAATTCATGACATCAGTGTTGAGAAATTTCAGTGTGAATCAAGCTGATTGATGGATATTTTCATCTAACATTAAATGCAGCAAATGCAAGCTAACACTGGACTGCGGTTTAACAGTGAGGTAAGATTACTGCCACGTACAGTACGGCACGCCCTTTTCACAGCAGGCATTTTAACTTGTCATAGCAGAAAAAGCACAGGTGTTACCAAAAGCATTAGCAATGTCTTTGTTCTGTTCAAGTCGTCCCAGCACACCATGACAGTGTGACAGCAAGACAGCATAAACAATACCAGGAACCTAACACTGAAGCAGCTAAATGGAATTCAGCCATCAGTCATCTTAATATTTACACCTATGCTTTTACTACTGTCAAAATGTCTTCTGTGAAAAAAGGCATTTTGCTGGTCTGCAACCACATCCATCAGCTTTTGATTTAGTTAGTCAGCCGACCAAATACTACAGTTAGTAAGTTAATGAGCTACTTCAGCTAAACAGATACAGTTCTAACCAAGAAATACAATGTCAGAATAATCACTTCTCATTTCCGGCTTGCAACAATGACGGACACAACGTGTAAAACGAGCACATAAGCTTACATAAGCCCATGTGCTGAAAGAGTGACTTCACACACAAGAGCTCCTTCGTCATCCACGTGAACAGGAGAGGACCTGATTGAGGACCTCCCTCCCAGAAGTTGTGCTCCCAGTGGGGCAGAACTAAAAAAGGGAAACGTTTTCTTTATCTCCGCTACAGACACAGAAATACACACACACACACACACATATAAACACAGTCTGATACCGGATACTCTCAGGGAAGTGGATTCGTTTATAACCGCTCACATGAAACAGTCACATTCCTCTACATCTGCACACACACACAAAACACAGAAGCCACAGGGGGTGCTCTCTGTCATCTTTACTGTACACATTAACCACCACTTTGTCAAAATATTCACTAATAGTGTCACACTGACCTTTCTTGCTTCTCGTAAAACACAGCATAGGTCCAAAATGCTCAATTTGATTTAAGGAAGCTAATAATGATCGTAACTTTTGTCTTGAGTGAGAGACACAGATGAAGGTTACATCAACAAAACTGACACAAAGGATCAACAATGCAATCAAAACCAGGCCTTTGGGAAGTAGTTTATGGTAAAAGACAGCACAGATTCAACTATTCATCCCAAGTATTGTCGGCTTGCCACAAGAACCTCATATTTCCAAATATTGATATCAGCTGCTGAAATGCACCAAGTGGTTTACAACTCGTGGGGCAAGCCAAACCACTGAAAACACACTACGAAATGTCAAATATCAAGGTTGTCTGCAGGGCTCAGTCTCAAAAAAACATTGTGTATGCAGAAAACAGAAAATAACAACGAAGCGTGAACAAGCTGCCTTTGTCACAATGTGTCAGTGGTAGTGGAAGCGCTCTGTTGTTTGCTTATACTCGAGATTAAAACTGACTTACTTCCTAATGGCCTTACACTTCTGTGAACCGTGTGTTTGGACTAAGCTAATATCAGTGGTCTATCTGAACAGGGGCTGGTGACTGCTGGCTGTGGGACATGTAGGTAATGTGTACTCATGAGTGAAGTCAGGGAGAAAAGTTAAAATACAGAGAGAGAAATTTCCAAGAACAGGGTGTGTACCGTCTACTGTAAGAAAGAGAGACAGACAGTTTCAGACTGTGTGGTGGGGGGGGCTTTTTTTGGAGGGGGGGGTTTGATGATAGCATGAATAGAGAGCTGCTTAGGATAGCCAGAGAAAATGCAAGAAAAAGGGAGAGAAGAAAAGAGACCCCCTGTTTCAAGCCTGCCCGATTCCCTCTCGCTCTCTCCTTATATGGCAGTGTTGCGTGTGTGTATATGTGTGTGTGTGTGTGTGTGTGTGATACGGGCTCAGTTCTAGCGTTGCTCTCAGAGGGAGCGATTAGATCAGCAAATGCACACTAAACTGAAACTAAAGAGTCGGGATTCTTTTTTTGTTGTCTGCATCGCCACAGCTCGGTTTTGCCACTTTCCAAAAACACACTTCATTAAAAAACTGCTACACTAAAATGAATGCAAACTGCCAGAAACTAATCCATGTGATAAGAGTTTGTTTTTAAAACTCTACAGAAGTCTTGTACAACAGTTGCCTGGGTGACAAGAAATGAAGCGATTCTTGCCTGAAGTCGAAATTCGAGAGCATTTGAGATAAACAAATCAATTTTCATCTTTGAGAAGCAGTGAAAATGGCAGGGAAGGAGGAAGGGAGAGGAATATAAGAAGGAAAAAGTCAAGAGATTACATCACAATGAGCCTCTTTATGGCTACGGCTCCTCAGAAGGGACAAAAATAACCCCTCGGATCTCTGCCTCAGAGTGGAAGGAATCAGAAGAAGCCAGAATCCTTTCATTCTTTCTTTTCCTCTCTTGTTTTTTTTCATTTCATTTTTCCTTCCCTCCTTGCTGCACTGGTCTGCTCCCCAGAATATTCTGGCCTGAGCCCAAATGACTGGTATGCAGGATCCATCCACACATATAGTACAGAGAGGAATGTACTGTACATGTAAATATACACAAATCAGACTTTCAGTCAAACGGGTGACCTACTTTGATCGCGCTGGTGATCAGCAGGGAAGACACTTTGATATGGGACTAGATTTAAGATCAATGAAAGCTTTAATTGCCTTCAGGACAGCTAATGCTCACATTGTAGGGATCACTTGACATAACAGAACCTCTGATCGGTTTTGTCTATTGACACTGCAACCAACTAAATACCCGTCCACTCACCCTCACCTTCTAAGCGTGTAGGGAAACCTGCAGTAGAAGCAAAAATGTGAAAAACCTTCTCTAGAGCCAAGCTGTAGTTGTGACATGTGTCCAAGGCCACAATACATCAAATCTAACTAATTAGTACGCAAAAGATCGTAATGTGACCTGTTCTACACACTGACTTCGTATTTCTGTTTCTTCTGACAGTCGCAGGATATTTAAGGATGAAATCGTGGTGTTAAAATAATCCCAGCTTCCTGTGTGAAAGTCCTGACACACCAGTCCACTCCGATCTTGTCTCTTGCTTACTGGTACTTACATGATTACATAGATAGCTTAACTGACATAATTGCATAATAAAAGTACTTAACCAAAACCATGATGACTTCCTAAACCGAACCAATTACTTTTTTTGCCTACACCTTACCAAACTTCTAACAAGGTTAACCACGTAACGTGATTTAAAGTAATTATGTTTTGAACAGAAAGTAACAAAACATGAGAGGGTTGAGAAAAGGCAGGCGGCTTGTTCGGTCTGTTCGGCTGCAAAGCTCAGTTTTATTTATATCACAGCACAATTTCAGTGAAGTCTACAGTATTAGCCACAACATGACAATCAACAAGTTCTCCAAATCACACGACAAAATATGCCTTTTATTCGTGCCCTCTAGAACCACATACACAAAAATGGTGGTATCAAAATTCAGCGAAGAAAAGTCTCCTTTCTGCTTGGAATATATCAAACCCCTCCTTCCCTCATCTTCTCCCATGCATCTTCCTCCATCCTTCCCCTTATCTTGTCCATTTATTTTCTCTCCCCATTATGTCAGTCCTATCTCCCATGGAGAGGCAGAGAGAGAGAGAGACAGGGGCAGAGGCGGGGGAGAAAAGTTTGTTTTTCCGGAGAGGACAACATTCCCAGGCCTGTACCATTCCTCTTCCTATTAATAGAGCGCGCACACACACACACACACACACACACACACACAGCCCAAATACAAGCTCTTGTATCATTCTGGTTACTGTGGAGAACACAAGTCCTGTATATTATGTTGTGGCACTAAATGCAAGCAAACATAGTTACAATTATCCACTACTCAAAGAGCTGATAAATAGGAATGATACAAAAGCCCCTGACTGACAGAGTTTAACACGATTCACACTGAGCACTCTTGCCCCTCTCATTCACTTCCCATCATCACTGTCATTCATCATGAATATTAACTTGGGCCTCGAGCCTGGTCTCTGATTTATTTTGCACATTTGGCTTACACATGTAAACCCTTTTGCACTGACAGTTAACTCACATTATGTCCTAGTTCACCAGTAAACTGGGAAAAACATCCAGAAAGTCAGAAGTCCCCCCCCCGCCTCCTTCCCCTCACAAACGCTCCCCAAGCAAACTTTCATTTCACTGCAGCCTGTCATTAGGAAGATAAGATGCTGTCATGTAACTAGCTGTTAACTCTCTGTTGGGTTAAAGCTTGCAATGTTTAGCTGCCACAGAGGTGAGACAGAGGTGAGGAATGAGAGGTCACAAGGTCTGGAGTCAACCCTGGAGGCTGCTCACCTCGGAGCTTTTCAGAGCACCTGAGGTGGTGGTCAGATTTATGGTGAGCTGTGAGAGGCTCTACATGACAGGAGCAACAATCACAAGTAAAATCAAAATGAAAATGACAGCAAGAGATAATAAAACAACGATCCTTCATTCACAGGAATCTTATATTTTTATGGTGTGAAATGTCTTAGGTGTCGTTTGGTAAATTATACGTAGTCAAATTGTGCAAAATAATTACAATGGATGGGAGGCTCTGTGTTGCATCCTCACTTCACAATCTGACTCACAAAATGGGTCATAATATTACATAAAAAGGCTGAGGAAAAGTTTCATGAGATTTTTAAGCTGTCAACACAACCAAAAGCTTCGTATTAACTTGACAAACTGCAGGTTTTCTGTGCACAACTCGGTTAGCTCATCCATGGCAGAGATAAATGGTGGGCCTCGGTACAGCGACAACATCCGCAGTCACATTCCACCATGATATACAAGCTCAAAATTCGATGGTACCCAAAAGAAAAAAAAAAGATACATATATATATATCAAACGCAACTTCTTTTACACAGTCTTTCTACATGCAAGGAGCCGATTATAAGATGTAACATAATGTGTGCCTTTGTGTTCACCTCACTCAGCAATTAGCACTATGTAAATATTGTTACTGTAATCTCTATAAGACATTACACACTGCATTGATCTGTAATTATACTGATAATTCAAAAACAACTGAAAAGGATGTAAGGAGTGAATTTAGGTCAATATGCCACTGTCAAATATTATTAGCACATGATACCTCTACCTTCATAATTGCCAATTAAAGGAACAATGTGATGTTACATCAACATTTACATGCAGAAAACTGAAATTAGACAGTTTGTAAGTAAAAAAATAAATAAATAAAACATTTTCAATGTCCTATAAATTATGGGTATATTAAAAACAAACCACAGGCATTCCTCCTCAGCTGCTTTTTTCTCAACACATCCATGCATTGTTATGGCTGCTGATGATACGCTGTGCGAATGCGTGCGCAGTTTGGCGAAATCTTCCTTAAATCAAGAGACGTTTATATTTAGGTCTGCCATCAGCACACAAGCACATAAGTACACACACTACACACAGAGTCCAGAGAGTCTTTTATGGCTGAAGGGCTGTTCACTCTGTCAATAAGATCCAGATGTGAGCTCAGTGGGAGAGGGGATAAAAATAGAGCGAGAGAGGTGAGGGAGACAGAAAGAGAGAGAGAGAGAGAGGGGGAGAGAGAGAGAGAGAGAGAGAGAGACGAAGACAGGGTCAGAGAGAGACAGCAAGGGAGAGACAGAGAAACAATGATCTCAGTAAGAAAAGTTGGGGCATAAACGATGGAGAGCAAACACACTGATAGGGTGCACAGAAAGGTAGGGAAGATGTGTTTGGTCTATTAAGCCGACATTTTTCTTTCCTCCTCCTCCTCCTCCTCCTTCTTCTTCTCCTCGATCAAACGGAAACACTAACCCCTCTGATGTCACCACATTCCTACGGCAACGTACAAACACACACCCGTCCCACACACACACACGTCTGCCACGGACGACAAAGAAGGAACACAGTGGCGACCATCATCTTTCTCAAGCCCCAAAAAAGTCCACAGCTCCATCATTGTCTTTCCTAAATACAGTGGTAGCTGCTTAAATAAAATTCCCTGGTCTTTTGAAGCAGCAGAACCCCTACTGTCCTTCCTGTCTTTTTTGCTCTGACAAAACACATTAAAAGAGATTCAGGGCCGTAGCGCATCTATGTGTGTGTGCACACGATGGTCAAAAATGCCTCCCCCAAACCCACTTCCTGCCCTGCCCTCTCAGTGAAGACAATTATGGTTCCTGCAAGAAGGAGAGCACAGAAGAAATAGCTCCTTAAAAGGCAGGATCCATGTTGTTTTCACCTCTGCACACATTTTTCAAATTAAAAGCCAATACTGTGTGTTTTTCAAATATAAAGAAAAGTTTTCTCTATCTGTATAGAGGGCTGCAGAGCTCAAGCCATAACAGCAGTGTCGCATTATTAGAAAGCAGACCGTGACATGAGGGCACATAGATCACAGGCTAATAATGTGGTTTTCTACTGAGACACAACCATATGGCAACAGCCTTTTCTTTCATACCAACCTGACTGGCTGGACGTCCTGACACTTACCAATGGCCTGACAGCTTTGAAATCTACATATTACTAAGATCGACAGGACAAACGTTACATTAAATGCCCCTAGCAAACACTACCACAGCTTCCCTTTCAAGTGAAAATGTCGTGGGATGGATACAACTTGATTCTCCAGTTTGCACTTAGTCAAAAATTCTTTTGGCAGATGTTTCTTTATATTTGTATGATTTCTGATAATGTTATGATATTTTTTTTTCTCCATTTTGAACCCGCCTCTGTAAGGACATGGATCAACCAATCAGCTTGCATAAAACACCTCAGACCATTAACCTGTTCTCCAGGTAAGTTTGCAAAAAATGTTTACGTCAATCTTTAGAGTAGCATAATTCCAGCTTCAGAACAATGTCAAACTGACATTATTTTACTGTGTTTAGTGTTCAAAATGTAAACACATAATTAAATTCTGTAAAAGTTTCGTATCCATGAAACACGGTGGGCTGATAATGAAGAAAAAAAAAAAGACACAAAAAAGCTATCAACCTTAGCTGCTAGCTGTTACTTATGATTACTTTAATTATCAATCATTCTGCTGATTGTTTTCACCATTAATCAATTAAGCATTTGGTTTATAAAATATCAAAAAATGTTCATCACAATTTCCCGTAACCCAAAGTGTAAGCTCCAAAAGCTTCTTTTGTTCAACCAACAGTCTGAAACCCAAAGACTCTTTATTTACAGTCATGAATGACAAAAAGAAGAAGCCAAACCTCCATTTAAGAAGCAGGACTCAACAAATGTTTGACATTTTTGTTTGAAAATGTACTTAAATGTTTAATCAAAATAGCTGGCATCTAATTTTCGGTCAATCAACTGACTTATTAACTGACTAATCTTTGCAGCTCTACTGCCTACAAGGGTACACTACTCCCATCAAGCTTCAACAAATGGTTTCACTTCAAGGTTGCACAGTGAGCTATTTTTAGGAACTTGGCAACTTCTTGTCAGGAGCGTTTTGTTTGGTCAGCCTTCATTCACAATGTTGCAGCTTTCCAGCGAGATTTGTAGCTGCACGGAAATGATAAACCACGAGATTCACAAGGTGAGACAATGGACATGTGAAAATAAAAAAATGCAACAAAAGGACTGGTGTCAAAGTCACTGGTATTTGATCCCACTTCACCTGTTGTTGTTCAGCTATTGGGTTTGGATGGACATGTTTTACCACAGGCATGTTTTCAGGTCTCAAATCCAGTTTTATTCCGCTGGAGATCAGTTAGCAAGATTTACTTCTGGTCAGGAAAATATGTGCTCCAGCAATGTTTAATGCTACAGGCATCTCCGTAGCACATTGTATGAACCTTAAATCATCTCTCTCTCTCTCTTCCTTTCACAACAATATTTCAGAACCACACAATTGAAATGCCAACTGATGAATAAAATGTTTGAAACGGGGGAAAAGTTGAGGTCTGGTTGAAAATACCAAGCCTATTGAGGAGTGAAGAAGGACAACATTGTCTCAGGAAAGACAGACCCGATGACCCACAACCCCCTGACTGTCACTGGGTGATGTGAGCTTTGTGTGAGCCCTTCAAAGATATCTTTGGGAAACACACATACACACACACACATACGCACAGACCTACAATCTCCAGATAAGTGGCAGTCATCATCATTAACCCTCATCACTACCATAGTGATTACTGCTGTTATATTTGGCTAAATGTCCACACTGCTGGTTGAATGTGAGAGAGACAGCCAAAGGACGGCAGGTCAGCACACACACACACACAAAAAAACTTTACGATTCATGAGGGTCGCTAGAAAAGCTTGGCAAGATAAATACCTTGGAAAAAAGTTTGCTAGTTTCTTTTTATACTCTTATGCTCAGACAAAGATTAGTTACAAATGCAATGAATGAGGCTGGTATCACTGCAAATGTTTTGTTGGATCTGGTTCAAGTATTTCAATTAAACAGCAGTATTCGTGCCAAGAGAGGTCCTTAGACACTTTGGAGAGGTATCTACGACTCCAGTCACTGCCAGTGGTGAGTGTTAAACTTGCAGGATTGATTCAGGTTAGGCCTAATGCAAGAGAGGGAATCAGCACATCCAAAGTATCCTTAAATATGTCTGTAATCAGCCAAGATGATCACTTCTGATAGCAGCAGCTCATGACTCGACGCCACAGGCTGAAAATGTCTTGAGTTGAGCTGTGAGAGGTACAACCAAATATTCCCTTCTCAGACTGTTTGATTTTCTATTTCACTTTCTATAGGCCTGAAGAGTTCACACTCAGCAAACAAAAACGGAAAAAAAATAAGCAGTATTTGTCTAAATATATTTTATTTTCATGGAATAATCTGCAGTTTGGGGTATTTATGGCTATATGCTTTTAATTCGCTTTCTTGGTGAGAGTTAGGTGAAAAGTTTTTGAGTTTTTTTTTGTGTCCCCTTGGAGGACCGACCACCAGAAACCTTGAAAACCACTGTCTCGTAGGATGTAACTGTGAAAAAAATGCAAAATACACTCATTTTATCAGGCACATTTCCAAGAACCTTGACCGTTGAGTATATTCTCAACTGTATTAGAAAACCTCTAGCTGAGAAACACTCAGTAACACTGCCTCAATGCCACATGCAAACATAACACAAGAATAGCAGAGGCATGAGAGGAACTGATATGTATGACATTGTGACTCAAGTGAATTTTAATAGCTTCTTATCGCTCAAAGCAAATATTCTCACAGTCACTGAAACTTTTAGTTCACACATGTTGATTAAACACTAAAACATATCTTTGTAACATAAATGGCTTTCCTCTAATGTTTGCTTTTCAACTGTGAATTACAGTTTACCAAGGAAATCATATAAGAGGGCATCATCACAGACAGTGTTTTGCTTTAAAGGGTCACTGGCCAAAAAAGGCTGGGAGTGACTTAGTCTGACTTTGACGCTGATGTGTCTGTTTTTGTGTGAACTTGAAGTGAAGTTGTTGAAACACAGATGGGCACACACCCAATACCCTCATGCATCTGTCTACTTCAGTGTTTCTCTCATTCAGTCCTACACACACACACACACACAGTTGAAGTAAGGTCAACATATTCTCAGAATGACTCAGAGTTTTGCAAAAACTCATCTCAGGACAAAATGTTTTACTTAGGTACAAAGGTTGGCAGCGTCCGGAGAGATCCAGTCTCTCAACGCTCACCTGTGAGGAGGGCAGGAAGGAGAGCACGTCACTCTTTAAGACTCCATGGAATTTAAAAACAAAGACTGCAAATAGTCTGAGTGCTGATTTGTATAACACATTATGCTCATAAATCCAAAAATCATCAGTGTCAAAGTGATGCAATGTAGAGATATTTTTTCTAAGCATGTGTTGGTAGACACCATAAGCCCTGTACTATTACTTACATTTTCGTCATTTGAACTGTTGTAGATCTGTGATTTAATATGCCACATTTAGACAGTCAGGTATGGTGCAAACATTCACAACTCAAACTTATTAGTCTTGGAGATGAGCACAGGAAAGAAGATCACCCATGGCAGGCAGTGTAAACAAAGAAATAAAATGGAAATATGCCATAAAAGGATGCGCATGAAAAGTATATAGAGTGCATTACTGCTAAAACAATAAATTATAGGCGAGATGTAGTAGGGAGTAGTGAACAAAGCTGTACAAATAACCTCACTCGTCTGGCCAAAAAGGCTGTGCAGCGATCAAAGCATGTGTGACATTACTTTGATCTCAAAACATCTACTTAAGTCTGCATGAACCCACCAATTAAAGCTTTCCTGGTAGAACAGTGCTACAAAAACAAAGGTAAACGTTATATAGTACAGGTTCAGTCACTATTGTAATAAATCAGTCAATGTTGCAGAGGAGGAAAATGACATCTCTTCATATCAAGTATAGCTATTATGGCTGCAGAGTAAAGACATTTCTGTGGATTAAGGTTATAAGAAAAAGCTTTTTGTTTCAGTCTTGATTCATCTTTGTGTGAAATACATGTTGCACAGGGGTCAACCCAAGTGAAATATTAATTCAGGCAATACGAATGTTCTACTTTTGGCAAATGATTTGCAGCCTATTCCACTTTATCCTCTGCTTATCTTGTGAGCAGTTTGAAAAACCGGAAACTAGACATACTAAATTCCTTTAATAACACGCTATTTGGACTGTGAGGGACGTGTAAACTGACCGTCCTCTGCAATGATGTCATCCACGTGCTGTGGATGATGTAACGTCACCGTGGGTGTGCGGGATGATGAAATCCACATGATAGGGATGATGTCACTGACGAGATAATATGATGACAGCAGCCTGGAGCTAAAACTTACAACTTATCTTAGACTTAGACTTAGACTTATCTAACCTCTGATTCACACAACACACACCCATCCGCACACACTGTACACACACAGGAAACACATTCTTTTAACTCAAATTTTGTGGTCACTTTAACAACCCAAAATTATTTTTTGTCACAAGACTACTTAGAATGTCAAGGGAAGATAAGCAAAAATGAAAAACACCCACACAAACATACAGAGGAGCAACACCACCTGCCTGTGAGGCTGCTTTGGCCTTAGCCGCTCCCGTCTCTCTTTTCCAATCATCATCCTCCACCTCCTCCTCTCCCTGCGCCTTAATCCGAGATCCCAGCAACCACTCGGGAACAACACTGCGACACTTCCAGCTTCTCCCATTTCCATTTTGACGAGAGTTTCTCAACTGGCAGCTAGAGCATGATCCAAACCGGCGGACTGATGCCATAAGACGGAAGAAAGACCAGGTGAGAGGAAGACGAGGACAGAAACAGATAAGACACGGAGAAGCAGTGTTTCTACAGTCATGTTTCTCTGGATGACAGAAGACAAGAGAGAGAGAGAATGGGACTGAACGGCCCAGTCAGCCCACAGTTAGACCAAGGCTTAGACCCTGTATAGGAGTGTGTGTGTGTGTGTGTGTGTGTGTGTGTCCGACCACGCAGTAAACTATGCTGTGCTACACATTGCTCGGGTCACACAGTTGTACCATTGTGAGCGACTGTGGGAGACGCAGGCAACACGTCCCCAACAGTCAGTTATGAACAAATATGCACGTACACAAACCCAAATGAATGCATAATAGTGTAATAGCAGACTGTCCACATGTTTGAGTCCATCAGTGATAATGTTATGGCATTTGACTGGTGCTGGTATTGATAAACAGCTTTGGATATCCAATATGGACTTTGTTTCCTTTTCCTTACCAGCTTCAAAATATGACACGCAAACTTAAATGAATGCCCTGACTGTTAGACAATATGTAAATCAGATTGTGTCACATGGTAACCAGCTAACTGGATAACAAAGTGAGCTCTGATAATGAACTGTGGCTGGGAAATGAAGTATAAATACAAAATGGAGGGGTCCCCAAAGTTAGAAATTTGTTACAGGGAAGGATTTGACTCTGACTCTGTATATTCAGATGACTCTTGCTGTGTTCAAAAATCACTCCCTAATTCACTACTCACAATACAACAAACACTAAATGAGTACTAAACTGAGTGACTGAGACATGGGATTCATTCTATTTTTGCAAAATCACTGGCAGGTGTGGAGTCACTCAACTGTATTTTTTAAAAAATAACAAATCTATTGATTAATTCAATCTATCTCGAAACACTCAAAAGAAAAAAAAACGACAAGGCAACACCTTCAAGTCATGTTTGCTATTATTTGAAGCACAGACACAAATTAAATCTTCGTATTTGGAAAGTTGAAGTCGGTGACTTGAATCCTTCATCAAATTGTTGCTTTTAGGACTGACTGTTTTAACTGACTGAATAATTAATCAACACGCTATGAAATGTAGGCAAGTGTAGTTAGTTACATTTTCTAACTTCTCTCTTTACCTTGCACAAACACACTAATGCTGACAGGCAAAACCGATGGATACGATCTGTGTGTGCAGCACCAGGACCTGCAAGGTGTTACCCCTTGACTTCTGTTAGAGTGTTTGTGTGGTCTTTTTTGTATTCTTTTACTTTTTCTTTCCCTTTTCAAGGAACTCAATCAGCAACAGCTGTACTGTAAACCTTGGGTGACTCCACTGCGGACATGGCAGGTAAGAGTGCAGCCCTGCATTAGGTGAATCATCAACAAATTGAAAACCGGGACTCTCACATGAGACATCTTTGTGGCCACGTGGACAGCAGATGTATGACTCAGACAGAAAACTACAGGGAACAGTAAAATGAAAAAAGAGACCCTATCAAACATGTACCATATTCAGGGAACACACACACACACACACCCTTTAACAGATGACCCCATTTGCAAAGTAGAATAAGAACCAGGTGAAACCGTTCTTCATTTTCTACTGGACCACTTACAAACCCTACACACACATGCACACATTTTAGCATGTAGAAATCTGCTTGTGCACACAAAAAAGCTGAAATAGCAGCTCTGCTAGAAAGTGCTGTTTCAGAGGAGGCTTTCCTTACATAAGCAAACTGCTCTGTAATTACACTGGGTGGATCCACACAGACTGAGAGAGGAGAGAGTTAGAAAGAGACAGTCAGGAGGGGAGCAACTGGGACAAGAAATGAGGATAACAAAGAGCAAAAGAAGACAGGGGAAGAACCCGAATAGCCACGGTTCACAGGTTTAAACTGTCACAACTTTCCACTGACGAGCTACAGTGAATTAAAAAAAAAAATCCACAGACTATCCTTAAAAGGCAAAGTTAAAGATTTTCAAAGCATATTGCAACTGTCATCAACCAAGCGCGAGGACGTCCAGAACTGTTTTCCCACAGAATTTGTTTTCCGCACTGTGAGAAACCAGATGGAGCCTCTTGCTGTGATTTGCTTGCAGTGACACAAATGTCATTTGACTTTACATGCATTTTTTTTTTCTTAAATGCTCACAAGCTCCTTCAAAAAAAAAAAAATAAAAAAAACTTCATTATTCTCACACTTGTCTGGCCAAAGAGTTTAACCTCATTTACGTTTGTTAGTATTCCTAACAAAGTCTAAATGTGGTCTGCATTTCATTTCTTGAAATTACAAACAATATATTGGTCTCTTCCTCAGTGAGGATCCTCCTGATTTCTGCTGGCTGAACCACCAACAAACTCATACACACTCAGTCGTCCACAGTTAGTTATCTATCAACACACTCTTACTCAGAGGAACACAAAACATTTTTGCTGTGCGTATACCAAAAGCAATACAAGGCAGTATGAAAGAGTGGGAGAAAGAGAGAGAGGGACAGCCAAAAGCATTCTGATAGTATGTGAGTAGAAGACAAGATGGCTGGAGGTAGGTGGGGATCCTTTTCTCTCCAAAGCTCTCTGCTCTCTTGGGACAACATAGGAACACAAACCATAACAAACATTAAGGAACCAGATTAGTTCCAACGTTCCTTTTATGTCTCTTTTAAATAAAATTCTTGTTTGACATAGTCAATCCACTCAACCATTTTTAAACAGAAAGACAACACACTCCCATTGCAGTCATCCATCCTGTTACGTATAAGCTTTTAGGTACAGTTTTCTACCTGCACTGGCAAAAGTTAACTCAAAATGGCTACGGTCAGAGGCTGCCTATGTGGCTGTCAGTGAAACACCACAGCTATCTGCTGCAGTGTGGCCTTTGATGTGGCCTCATCCCACCCCTTCTGTCTCATCTGCTGAGTCATGGAGACCTTCAATAAGGACAAACCACATCCTTTTCTTTTCATCTCTCTTTCACCTTTGCCTCACTCAGCATCCCTCACTTTTCGACCTTTGCCAGTCAAAAGCAGGACCCTGGCACCCACACTATATCCTTTATGTGTGCGTCTAATGTGTCCTTTAAATTTACTTTCATGTCTGCTTTAAGCGGAGCAAGCTGCTTGTTAGATAAGTACCTTCCTCTCCATTGATCACAAAATAAAAGGGTTTGACGGTGCATTTTCTAACACACAAGTGACATTTAAACGTAAACCTTTGAGTACATTGACCTTTTTGCATGCCCAAATCGATGTGATGTAACTTAAAGTCACTTTGCCTTTAACAGCTAATGGAAACATCGTGCTGGGACATCTCAGATTGAGACGTGGTCCGAAGTGGATTATCCCTGAATATTGTGGAAATTTGAGCACCCAAGGACAACCATATTCTAAAATGCAATAAGCCTGCTTTAGCCTCTCAATGATTATTTCAAATAGCACCTACAAACCAAGAACAACTGCTTCAGCACCTTCCCGTTTGGGGAAGACCCTTTTCCATTCCAGCATGACTGTGCCCCAGTGCACAAGGCAAAGTCCATAAAGACATGGCTGGATGAGTTTGGTGTGGAAGAACTGGCCTCACAGAGCCCTGACCTCAAGCCCACTGAACACCTTTGGGATAAACTGGAATTGCGAACAAGGCCTTTTGTGTCCAACATCAGTGCCTGACGTCAGGCTCTACTGCATGAATGGGCAAAAATTCCCACAGAAACATTCTGAAGCTGTCTGTGTATTTAGAATGCAGTGTCATTAAAATTCCCATTGGTGTAATGGTCAGATGTCCCAATATTTTTGTCTATGTAGCGTATCTCAACCTTTACTGTTCCTCTCCATCAACAGGGGAGTGAAAGAAAAAAAGACCAAACACAGGGAAAGTATTTGATTCCAAGTGGGTGGCCTGATAAAACAAAGTCAGTCATAAATCTGAAGCTATAAACACTGTGCTTTTAGACCTAATCCACGCAGAACAAAGCGCAAACCAATCTTTTGGCCTCCGCTCTGTCTCTCTGGCTTTCTATTTCCCTCTTGCGCTCTTTTATTAGCACTCCCACAAGCATTCTCTTTAAACAAGGTGATACATGCACAAATGACTATAGATATTCAAGAACTACATACCATCACATATTACTACAGCTGGATATCCTTTTGAATACACACTAAAATGTGCGAGCAGCAAGTGTCAACAGTTGGTATTGGATGAATTTTCTTCTTTGCTCATTCTTTTACCATATACAGTGTACATCCCAATTTGAATGTTTCTAATTGTAGACATTTTAAGTAGGTGGTTCTTACAATGGTTCTGACGCAATTAGCATGGGCTTAGACATGTATATTCCCAAATTAAAATGCCAAAAAACTGTGTTAGTACCAGTATCAAAACTTACCATACCATATCAAAATATGGTCACTAATGAATGAAGCATTTGGGAGTCTTCAGTTCTTTAGGTAAGTTAAAGACTGTTATGTAACAGGAGGAGAAGGAAAGATGGGCTACATTCCTTCTGCCTGCTAATGTGAAAACTGTTCAAACCGTACATGAAACACACACACACACACACACACACACACACACACACACACACACACACACACACACTTACTTAAGATGCATCATCAGTGGGCCAATGCACTAGAATGGGACTTAATGTAAAGCCGAAGTGTGAAATTTTCCAGTTAATATTATTATTGTTCAGTCACTAGGCTCTTCGTTTGAACATGCCTGTTTAACTACTCTGAGCTGTTCTGCATCTGTGAAAGACTCATTTTACACAGACTGGACAAACTGTGGTTACCTGTTTAACACATTTACAGTGAACACTACTTACACCAGTATTACTTTTTCAGCTGTTTTTATATTCAAGCAAGGGTGTTAACACTGTATTATCAATAATGGCCCGTAAATATGATATTTTGACAAAATTCTCATATAAAGATGTTTTACATTAGAGTTTTCACTTGTAAATTAATGTTAAGAGGCTTCCCGTCCCACCGCCCATCAAACTCTGTCCCAGTTTGAAACTCCAGCACAACATGCAATCTAAGAGTTATAGGATTTTGTTCTCATCAACCGAAAGAGGCAAACATGAGACAAAATGTATGCTATATGGCTTTAAATACTCCACCACAACACAAGCTGCAACATCTCAAAAAGCACTGGGATTTTATTTTGAACATATGACCCACCTTTGGTTCAACTAAAGTCCAGTCTTTTCCTACTGTCCTTTCATTTCCTCACCCAATCATGGCTTCATTCTTCAGCTTTCTCTCAGTTCTATTTTGACCTCTTAACTTTTTTTTTTTCTTAAACCAGCATGTGTTTCCTTCCAACTCCTTTCTTTTTTTGTCTCTGTCTTTCTTTCCCTCTCTTACCTGACATTTGGCTCGACAGCCTGCCTCACACCAAGACAAACGTTATGACCTCACTTCACTGCAATGTTCCAGAGACATAGAGAGAGAGCGAGAGAGAGACAGCAAAGAGAAGAATAAGATAACATTAGGAAAAATGCTGAAGAATTAGTGTTTTAAAAAATGACAAATGGAGATTAGGTGAAAGCTTGAGCTGAAAATGCAACACAGTGATATATTTCAGACTTAGACTATAGACTTTGACTGACCCCACATCTGGATGAACAGTGAAGGAAAAAGAAGGGAAGGGGAAAAGACGAATGGAATGGTTCAGATAGATTTTTCTGAGAGATGTTGTTGTCAGAAAGCTCTGGGTGAAAACAGCCACACTAAAGAGAAAGGCAAAGGCTCTCTTCCTCCTTCCCTCTCTCTACCTTCTTTCTTCCTTTCTTTCCTTCTTTCTCAGAGCTTGTCTGTCCTCCATGTTCACTTGGCACAGTTGTTATTATATTCAGTCCAATTCACACACACAGCCACCGAGCACCAGCGCTGTATGGCAGTGTTCTAAATACAGAGCGTGTTGGCAAACCTCTGGGCTCTAAACCTTTGAACAAGCCACTGATATATTCCAGACAGCCAGCATGCACCCACACACACACACACACCAAAAGAAGAAGAAACCAGTTTCAATACACACACGTGGGTAAGTCACACATACTCAACACAATGGAGTCTACATACACACACGGCAGCCGGCAGTGCTGGACATCATCAAACACTTCAGTAACCACAACAACTTCCTTTTTCCCTAAACCCATTTCCTGCCTGGCTAGGTCACTCGCCAGCTACTGCTAAAGTTGCTACAGCAACAAGTTAGGACAATGGCTAAGGAAATCAAACAATAAATAACTAATGAAGATCAAGGCGATGCATGTAAATAACCTCAGAAGGCAGCAAGGAAGATTTGTGAGGCGATGTCAAAGTCAAGGAGGGACAAGCGAAACGAAGATTTCTTTTTCTCGCAAATAAGAACAACATGCTGAGGATTACTGGAACATTTACGGTGAGGAATCAGGTGACGTTTGTCCACCTTACTGGAGCAGAATAAAATAAAAATGAGAAATAATCACTGCAGTAAAGAAAAAAAAAAGCAGCTATGACGTAACAAAAGCAAAAGCCCTGGATGATGTTTCTGCAGCCTTCTGTGCTGAACTCAGACCTCCAGGTGAGACAATGTGTGTGTGTGTGTGTGTGTGTGTTAGAGACTTAGGAGAGACTATGTAGAGAGACACATTTAGCTGCTGCGGTGTTATTTTTCACGCCACTATTACACAAATCATAATCTGGAGTGGCTACGGTCAACAAACAATACAAAAATCTTTCAGTGTATAATGCTTATTCTACCCAGTGGTGGTTTCAAAAACAATTTTCTGTAAAAATGATCATAATATTGACTTCTGATCTCAGCCTGATCAGTTAACCTAACAAGCCAGAAGTCTCTAACTGTTTAGACAACTGCTGAGTAAATGCAGCATCATGGACATCACACACCCAGTCTGTGTTTGGGTGAACTGTTTATTATATCCCCTCTGTATGACTCTATAATTCTGGCACAGAGACAATCAGTACTGGGTGAAACAAATAAATGAAAACAGACACACACTCAGCAGGACTTGGTCTACTGCTTAATGCCCTTTGTCTGCGATTTGTTTAATCAAACTAATAACATCCTCTGATGTTTGTTCAACACTGTTCAGCCTTTAATGGCTTCTGTATTGTAACTCTGCTCCCACGTTCACTCTGAAATTAACCATACGAGTCCTGATTCACAGTACTTTGTTAATAAGCACAGGCAGACATATACACCTTTGGGTATAGATATGAAACCACAAGAACATCGGCTGTTTTGTATTACCTTAAAACTCATTTATCTTCCATTATTACACCAAAAATCAAGTCTCCATATTGGAGACATATGGAGAAAGCAAATCAGTTACACTGCCTTTGTAACTCAATTAAAGCCAAGACATGAAGTAAAAGACAAAATGCATCAAGAGAGAATTGAGAACACTGGTCTTGCACACACTCACAACACGGCAATGAAGATGATAATGAGAGAAAAAAATGTGGACTCACCACTCTGGGCTTGGTGTTCTGCGGGGCAGCCATGGACACAGTGTCCTCTGTGCTCTTCTTCTGTGATCCAACTTCTGTTATTCCACTGGTGCTGGTCTCGCTGGGTCCCTCTGAAGCTGACAATGAAGCTCCATCCCTGGCCACTGGAAGAGGGCCTGGGCCCTCAGCATCTCTCTCAGCAGAGCGCGGATCCAGAATATATTTCTGTGTCACATCCTCCAGAGATGGGGCTTCATCTCCTGGAAGCTTGCTTAAGGTTGGAGGCTCTGCAGTGGGTCGGATGGTGAGGCAGTCTGCTTCCTTCAGTGGCTGGAGGTGTGGAGGTGTGGAGATGGGGATAAAGGTGGCTGGTTCACTGGCATGGCGGACATGCTTCGGTCTGGTTTTTGGTTTGGATTGTAGTGAGGGAGGGGGGAGAGGGGGGGTGAGGTCGGCTTGGTCTCTGTGATCTTCCTGCAGCTCTGAATTATGTTCTGGGGGCTCAAATGGGTCCTCATGTGGGAAGAACTGAGCCAGCCTGTTTGGACGCTTTCTGCAGGGCCGACGAATCATCCTCGGGGACAGAACTCCAGCCAGCTTGAGGTCAAAGTTAAACTTCTGCAGCTCGTTCTCTTCTCCACCTTGGTCTATTACATCATCGTCTTCATCATGATGATCAGAGTGAGGGGTGCTTTCTGACTGGGAACGGGCCTTCTTGGCTTTATTACTGCTGTTTGCATGCTGAAGTGGCTGTGTCGGCATTGCATGTTTAGGCTTAACTTCTGGCTCCCACAGTTTCTCTCTCTGCTCACTCAGGATTGGCTCACTACTAGAAGGTGGAATCTGGACAGGTTGATCCAGTTCATTGATTGGCTGAGTGCAGCCAGTCTGACCTTTAAACTGAGGATCATTTTGGGAAAGTAAAGGGGCATCGCTACGGCGACTGGGGTCACTGAATGATTTCTTCTTGGGAGCTTTGCCGTTTCCATGGTCATCTGTCATCAGTCTGTCCATTGCACCTGGCTCAGCTACGATGCTCCTGATCACCCCACTGTAATCGTGAATGGCATCATCACGAAGCCCACCATCACTGAATACTGACAAGTCACTGGCCACACTGCCCTTGTATTCTGACAAGGTGGCCACAGAAGAAGCCTCTGGAGAAGCCCCACCTCCGCCTTTGACTGATAGAGATCCTAACAAATTGCTGTCTACAGAGGAAAAATTGTTATTCCCTTCCTCTGCTATGGAACAGCATCGCTGAGGCATGGGGTCACTGAGAGAACGGTAGACTGTGGACTCCCCATTTCCAACAGCTGCTATTGTTGACTCTGCATTACTGCCATTACTGAAATCAGAGCCTGTGTTGTTACTACCAGATGGAGAGAACTTGCGCCTTCGACGAATCGCACTTGGGGTTGCAGGGGCTTCAAGTCCTCCTCCTTCCCCTGCTGTGCCTACTGATCTCTGTGACACAGCACTGTTGGTGGAGATCTCCTCACTGGTAGTGCAGACGTTGTTGGTAACAGTGGTGCTGCTCATCTCCATGACGATACTGTCGCTCTCACCCATACGAGCGGGCGGCAGCAAGGAGGAAGGTACGCTGACTTCATTCAGACGATTTGCACAACTCACATTGTTCTCCGTCATCTCTTCTCTCTCCTGCTTAAACCCTTCCGCTTCATGGAGACCAGATTGATTCCATATGGTGACAGGCTGCCCTAGTACATCCCTAGCGATTAGTGGACCTAAATTAACCCCTGCCGACCCCAGGAATGTCCTCTCAGAAGGGTCACTGGGGCCCATCTCTGGCTCTGTTACAATTCCTTCATCTGTTAAACTAGACTCGTGGCCTGAAAGTTCATCCACAGACCGGTCGTAAAACATGCTTTCCTCCGAGTCGCCCTTCAGTAAGGCTCTCTCTGTCTCTCTGCTCTGTCTCTTTGTCTTCTCCCTGTACTCTATGCCCCTGCTGTTTAGCTTCTCCAACTGCATACTTTGTCCATCCCTCTCACTCCTCTCCCTCTCCCTGTTCTCTCTCTCCCTCTCATGTTTATCCCTGTCTTTTGTGTTCTTAAACTCAGCCTCTTGATCTATCCTTGTCTCATCTTTAATGCTCACTCCTGCTTTCTCCTCATTTGTTTTCTTGTCATGGAAACATCCATCATCCAAATCATTGTCAATTCTCCTTGCATCTATATCATCATCTTCCCTTGTACTCATCTGACAGATATCCCGAATGACCTGCCTGGCTTCCTGCACATACCTCTCATGCAACGGAAGCATCACTTCTTCATCATCGTCATCATCATCAAATCCATAATCCCTCATTCTTCTTCCTCTCCCAACCCTAAAATCACCCCCATCACTTTCTATTTCCCTATCTGACACACACACCCTCCCTCCATCCCTCTCTCCTTCTAAGTCAAGCTGCTGCTCGGAGGAGCTCCTCTTTGTGGTGCCACCTGTCAAGTAACACCTCACGGCTGCTGTGGGTTTGTCAGAATAAGTAAAGGACTTTGCACGCCGCAAGGTGGCGGTCAGATCTTTTAGTGATGGGCGACGACCAGAAGGTAGAAGGGTCCCACCATGCGTCCGTGAGCCCATCCTGTATACTGATGACCCCTCCACAACCCCTGATTTGTCTCCACCCCTTTTCCGCACCTTGAGCTCTGACAGGTCAGACTTCAGAAAACTTAAGAGTGACATTGTTTCTGATGTGATATCAGGATTGGACATGGATATTCGGTTTTTATCATTATCCTCTACCTCACCCGTTGACCTTTTTGCCATTGTCTCACCACCCTTAACCCCTGCAGATACCCCACCTTCTCTGGCAAGTACACTAGGTAAGGGGTTGACTGTAGGTACAATCTTGGGGCGCACCCGCAAAGGAGTACGGGAGAAGTTATCCCCATGGCCAAAGCTTGGGGAGCGATACATGGTGAAATTTCCATGGTAAGTTTTGCTCAGCATGGACGAGGATGCTGCTCTGCTATTTGCTGCGCGTTTGGCACAACTAGTCTGGTCCTCCTCCTTCAGTGTCTCAGTACTGGAGTATCGACTGCTGCAACGCGAACCACCAGGACTAGAAACAAATGGGGGGATATTGATCTTTGACACTCGTGATACACCAGGAAGTGTTGTGGACGTCACAGGTGAGGTAATGCGCTCCCATTGCTGCACCCTGGCTCTGTTACTGTGAATGCTGGGTTCTCTTGCCGAGTGGCTACGAGATTTCATTCCCCCAAATTCTCCTCCTGTGTTTTGCTGACGCTGCCTCTCTAAGTGTTCCATTGTCAAGGCGGTGTCACTGTCGCTGTCTTCTGATTCGCCATCATGATCATCATAATCATCACGGCCAGTTGCTATAGCAGGTCCACTGGCTTTCTTCTTCTTTCTCAGTGAGCGGCGGCGCACTGCCTCTCGGCTGTGGGAGCCTAAAGAACCAGGACTGTCCTCCTCACTGCCTGAAGACCTGCCAATGCCCTTAGCACCCCACCAGCCATTTTTACTGCGGGATAAATAGTTGCCTCCTTGCTCTGCGGTGCCCCTTTCTCCTGCTCTGTAGGAGATGGAAGAAGTAGGGCCGGAAGAAACACTGCAACCACCTCCTCTTCTTCGCCTGGTATGCTCCTCCTCTTCGTCTCCAGAGCTAAACCTCCAGCGGGAACTGAGGGGAGAGGCGACTCTTACTGGGACTCTGAGTTCAGTCGGGGGAGCTACAGTAGAGGAGGAGGTAATGGCTTTATCTGGAGCTGGAGCAGAGGAGGAGGGGGAGGAGGTGGGGGCTGGTGCTCTAGAAGAGCTATGTGAGGAATGTAAACTATCCCTGGGCAGCCCGACCCCCTGTCTATCCCTTCTCTCCCTCACTGTCGGCTGCTGAAGAGAGGAGAAGCGGAAGGAGGTGTCTGAGCTCTCCAACCGACTCCAAGACGTAATTGAAGGGGGTTGAAGGTCAGAGCTGGGGTCAGATGTCAACCCTGTCGTCCTAGGGGTCTTACGGGTAGTCGCTGCCACAGCGCTAGGACCATGAGATCTGTATGGAGATGGGTTAATCCTATGGTAGTGACTACCCCCAGTGCAACTGCGACTGCTACTGCGCTTGCTTTCAAAAGTGTTTGTGCCAGAAACTTTGTTGTTACTAGAACTTCGCGTCTCTATGTCTGCCTCCTCATCATTTGAGTAAAGCTGGAGGTCAGCTTTGGAATAAAAGTCCATACCGTAAGAAAATGTCTCTTTAGCAGCACTGCTTTCTTTGCTTTGTGCTCCCACTATGCATTTGTCATGCAAAGAAATGCTACTGGCTTCATTAGCAGAGCTGCAAGGTGAGAATTGGTCGCTCCTATCTGAGAAAGGAGCACTATCACTGAGGCTGAGTTCATGCAGGTGGCTCCTGCCAGCTGCTTTTAAATCCTCACTAGTTTCAGTCTTGTGCGTAGCTTTGCTTTGTCTCTCATCAAAAATTTGTCTAATTTTGGTGACACTGGGCCACTTGTCAGAGTGCAGGGGAATAAACTCGCCGTGGTGTGTAGACAGAAAAGTTTTATGAGCTTTACAGGGTGGAGGAACCCCTCTACTAGTAACATCCTCTTCCTCACCCGTATTCAAAGTCTTTCTGGGATCAGAGAGACATGCATTGATGTGTGAATAATCTCTCTTACCAGAGGTGCTGCTGCTGTCGGTCGATAAACGTGTAAAAATCCGCTTCACAGTTTTTTTCTCCGTGTCCGAGCCTGACACAGAGTCAGTGCCAGAGTGAAACTTTTGCAGTTTATTGTCTCTGAGATACTCTGCAGTAGTACAGTCACTGTCCTGGAAATAGCCCGCACCGTTATCCTCGTGAAAAGATTTGCGAGACAGAGACCCGTCTCTCCTGGAGCACCTGGCCCGGGGAAGAGTGCTGCTCCCCCGCGTCAGTGCTGCACCGTCTCCCGGTGAAGCTCTGTGCGTCCCGGCGGAGGCACTGCTGCTGAACTTCTCAGTGAGCTGGCGGATGGATGGGGAAATAGAGGAGAGAGGAGTGGAGGAGCCTCTCTTTGAATCTGCGGTCGGGAGGCTGGCGGTGGTGGCAGAGATTTTGGAAACTTTTCTTGACACACTGACATTACGAGTCGCTAAGGCTTGTTCTGCTCTGCTGGGCTCCGGGGGAAGGGCGACGCCAGACGCCTCCAAATCCACTGATTTGTGTTGTTGGTCTTCACTCCTGTTGGCGCTCCACGACCCCAACTTTTTGAAAGAGACGCTGCGATACACAGTCGCATTCTTCCCCTCGCTTTCTGCCATTGTTCATGTCTTTCTTTGTTAGATTTCACACAGACATTTTAACTCCACGGATATTACTGATCCAAGCACCTTTTGGGGTTGTGGTCCATTCTCTCCCCCCCTCCTCCTCTCCCGCAGCCTAGCGACACGAAAACCATGAAAACAATCACCTTTTAAAACTTAATCGCTGGCAAAGTTTCAAACTGCATTATAGCGAATTTAATCAAGTGGTAAACTGTTCAGTGAGTGAGTAGGCGAGAGCTGCTCTGTTATCAAACTTACATGTTGTCGACTCCTGAAACCGCATCCGTGCAAGGAGGAAAAGCGCTATTTTTTTTTTGGCCAAAACTTTCCCAACCTGTTCACAAACACAACTTTTCCATTGTTATCCCCCTACCATTTCTAAACCTCTGTACATCGCCAGGTTAGCACGCCTGTACGGGCCCGATGCATCATCCCTTGTTTATTCCCAAACTGTTTGTCGATTCCTTATTTTGGCATGATTTGGTTTTCCGTGACTTATGTTGTTTTTTGCATGTTAATGTCTGAGATAGTGCAGAGGGGGTGGGCGGGACTAGGGGTATAGGGGCTGTCATAACCCCCTCGGGGAATGAGAGGAAAAGCTTCTTTTTTTTGGTGATAGGAGAAGGCAGATAGGCCTGCTGTGGACAAACTTCAAGTAATTATAGCCGTTTCCTCTGCGGAAAAAGACAGCAGCACTGTCAGACGTTTTAGAAAGAAAAAATCAAACATTTTAGAGGAGAATTTAAGAGCAGCAGGAAACTTAGAAACACATCCTTGAAGACATCATTGTAAACACACCTTTGATTTACGGGATGCAACATAAATTTAACAGCATTTCTGTCTTCAGAGGCTCACATAGGAAGCCAAAGACTGATGCACTATGATTAAACAAATGGCAACTTTATATTCAGCAACAGATCCGAATCACCGTGTGTTATGAAGATGTTGGTGAATTAAAGTGTCAGTATTCAGAGAGGGGGGGGGGGGCAAAGAATAAAGTTAGTACTAATACCACAATCAGCCCTCTGTGGTGCTTCCCATGTGGCTGTCTGGTTAACAGGTCCTTTTGTTCCAGAGAGGAATTTTATGTTGCATCCCCTCTGAGAGGAGGAGATGCTGACTGCAGCGCCCCCCTCAGTGTGACCTGCTACATGTCAGGTCATTTTTAATGGTTAAGGGCACCTTAGATGAAATGAAGTGACCATTTGCAATAATTACTTTTAATGGCACATGTGATTAATCTGGCTCTAGTCCATTTGCCCTTCTCAGGTTTAACACTGCTTCAAAGTATTTCCACTACATATTCAATAAGTGTTGGCAATTTTTCTTTATCTTTGTTCTGTTTAGAGGCTCAGGTTCACATCATCAATACTCATTTTCCCCAGTAAATTCTGTGGAATCTGCATCAGACAGCGTCATGTTTACATGAAAATTTGTGTTTAATATTTTTACTTTTGTCAATAAAGTTGAAATCCAAGAATCCTTAATATTTACCAATTAGATATATAATATGTACACATACAAGTCAACAAGCTAATGATAAAAAACAATAGAATAAAGCTCTACAGTAAATTCTAATCACACTAATAACCTTGTTTTTCTTTTGTTGTGTTCTCTACTAATGTTGTTAGCCATGTTGCCAAATACATCAGCCTACCTTTGATTTGGACACAATGAGAGGACAGGGGCAGTAAAAGTTGTGTTGTTGAAAATAAAGGGAAACTATATATATATTATATATACAAACTATATATGTATAAACACATTAGAAAATTATTTGTATCTATATGAAGTAAAGATATTAATGACCGGCTGCATTACTTTTTAATGGCTTCTTTTCAGTTACTTTTACATAATGACAACATCCAAAACATTTTCACAAGTAATCCAAGAAAAAAAACTTAATGACACTTTTTCTTTCTATGTAACAAAAATAAAATTCTACTCCTGATACTACACTGTTACAGTATTTTACAGATATTAGATCTTTTTCTAAATAATACTGATTGATACAAATATATGTTAGCAAAGATGTCACAGAATACATTTGAGACAGTTATGGAAAAATAAAAATAGAAATAAATCAGGCATCAACAATATTTGACCAAACATACACATAAACAAAAAGAAGCAGAAGCAGGACATACAGTTAACTTACCACAATTAATACATTACTTAATATGCACATTATACAAACACAAATGACAGAGATTATAAACATTTTTAAGCACATGACCTCATTACTTTGGTCACAATGTTCCTTTAAAAATGACACGTTCACATTAAAACAATACACAAAGTATTTCTCCCCTCATGGGTGCAAAAGTCAAACTGCAGTTGCAAGTTTGAACCAAGTGTTTAGATAGCAAAGCTGCCTAAAGGTCATCTGTTACAGTGGCTTCAGAGCAATTCTAAAGCTGCTAGCACACTAAATGTATAGCATATGAGTTAAGTGGTTAAGTTTTCTTTACAGTGTGTGTCTGAAATACAACACGCAAAAGTGACTGGGAAAAAAAGTATGCAGAAGAACATGAAAATTTTAATTAAAGTAACATTAAGTTACAACAAAATGCAAAAACTACTACACATCAACACATCCTTTTACAATGCACATCTGCATTTATGTTCATTTCATGAACTTTACAGACCAAATTATACGCTCAGTAACTCAGTTACTTAGTATATCCCCAAATGAAATACAAAAAAGAAGTTTAAAATTACAATTTCCTCCAATGTGTAGTCTGTACAAATTTAGACTGTACTGTATCTGGTTAGACCTATCATAACAGTGCTAAGTGCTAAACAATTCAAGGACACTCTAGAGAGCTTCTTTAAGAGCAGTGAGCTGCTTTTCAGAAATGTCTCTATTCTATTATTCATTCTTTCTTCTATCATCTCTCTAACAGTACACTTCCATCAACAGAGGGGAATTCTCGAAGCAGAAATCTCAATTTTATGGGAAGGGTTCATGCACTCACAGGAAGTGGAAAACCGCAGGGTTGCTCCTCAATTTAGACCCAGCCCTAAAGTCCATAAATTGCATTCTTCCTTCCCTCTGAGCGTCTAACGCACCTGATAAGGATGCATCAATGTAATAGATTTCCTCTGTTTACTGGAGAAGTTAAAGAACATGCAGATAAAAGCATGTGTGGTATGAAGTGGATATCTAAATATCTATATATATATATCTAAGTTTTCTTGCTATAGGTTCATCGCTGATTCTACTAACATCTAAAACTTGCTGAATACAAAGTTAATAACCATATCATTTTCAGAAAGAACAGAACCAGCGATTCCATGCAGTGGGGTACAACTGCCATCCTGTGGTGAACACATGCAACGACAAGCCGACAACTCATTCAATGTTAGAGTGTCAACTGTAGGCAACAAGACAGCACAAACCTTCATTTGAAAGTGCAGTTACTCTATATAAAAATACATTTCCCGACTTCACCTGCTATATTTTTGCAGTCCCTTGATTCTGAGGCATGTTTCCCCCTAACACCAGTTCATCTGCATACACACTTCATGCAATTCTAACATGCAGTCATCTAACACGTAATAACTGCTTTGAGCATTTCACATGGCTTTGTGCCACAGTGGTTATTATCGTATTATTAAAACATACGTTAATTGGTCTGTCGCCTTCTCCATTTGTATCTCATACATATCTCATACATATCTCTCATTTTTAGTTCTATATAAACTGTGGACATGCTCCTAATTATTTTATACCTTTGGAGCATTTCTGTTATACTGCAGTTCACAGTGTGAAACAAAAAGACAAAAAATAAAGCTTCTTGTTAACTACTCGCTGCACAGTAGACAATCAAAGTAAACATTTCACAGATAACACGGACAGTTCAAGATGAAAATTCACTGGACAGCTGATGGTATAATCAGCAATCATATGTACAGTACAGTGCAGAGAATATGGATTTTCATTTCAACTCTGGCAACAGCGTACGCAAACAGCGCTTTAAGAAAACTGCTGCAGCTGTGATCTGCTGTTTGCTCACACACTGGTGCCCTTGTCCTTGAGGGTGGTGACTCTGAGCACAAACCTTCTCGTGCTCTGGCGGTAGCGTGGCTGAGTGAAGTAAAACAGAATAGGATCCAGAAAGCTGTTCATGCTGGCAAATGGCCTGGTGCACTTATAGATGACTGCAAACAGGTTTCTTGTCCCACAGGGTGCATTAGGCAGAGTACGCACCACCAGATACAAGGTCTTGGTGAGGTGAAACGGCAGAAAACTTATGCAGAACACTGCTGCCACTACGATGATCATCCTCACGGCCTTGTCCCGTTTCTCTCCAGTTGCCATTGAGACACCCTGGTAGGACACCGGGCGGCAGAGGACGTGGGCCATCCGACAGTAGCAGACCATCACGCCCATGAAAGGCAACAGGAAGCCGAGGCAGGTTAGAGCCATGCCGTAGGGATAGTAGTCCACTGAATGCTTTGGTGTGCTTAAATCATAACACACTGTACGATTTCGCTGGATTCCCGTCGCGGCGAAGTGAAAAGTTGGCGCACAGAGGACAATGACCACCAGCCACACACCTCCACAGATGCACCACGCCAACCTGCGGCCACCTTGCTTGTGCCACATCGCGAGAGGATGACATATGCCTATGTAGCGCTGCACACTGATGCAGGTGAGGAAGAGGATGCTGCCGTGCAGATTACTGAAACAGGAAGAGGAAAATAGTATCAACTTGCTGACCTGCTTCATTCACTGAAACATCAGCATATATATATAAACATAAATAAAGTATATCTGGTATATCCAGTGCTTGCTGGGTCACCGTTAAGCAGTGGCAATCACGTCCCCAACAGCAGAATCAGGAGGCTATTTTTTCATCAATTATTGTAATTTTTCAAGCAGAGAATCTGTAACGTTTGCCCCCCATACACAGCGATAAGATTCACGCGCCTACTTGTGTCACCACGTGAAACACCCTTAATGCCTTTAAGGAAAAACAGGCCAAAGGTTTGTGCTGTTTATAATTTGTCACATTTAGCCCGTTGTAATGCCAGAAGATGTTTTACCCCACATCCTTGTTTGACTTTAGATGTGGTGAGGGGAATTAGATCCTTTGAAGCATAGTGATCGAAAGACCATGCAAGATCAGAAAAGATGACATACATTTAGCACACAGCTGTATGCAGGCATAATTAATCAACGTTCAGTTAAGCATCTTACCTGTAGAACTGAAACCTGACCAGTTTGCAGGCAAGCTCCCCAAAGGGCCAGTAGTCATGACTGGCGTAGTTGTAGACGAGCAAAGGAAGTGACATCACATACAGAAAGTCGGCTATGGCCAAGTTGAACATATAGATGTTGTTTTTGGACAGATTGGGCCGAGTTTTCCATATCTTCAGTATGACAGCAGCATTGAGAGGAAGGCCGAGCAGGAAGACAAAGATGTACACAGTAGGGAGTAGAATACGTTTAAAGTCTTCTTTATAGGTGCAGCGAATGTTGTCTGACCCGCTACTGCTGCTGATGTTACTGGTAGTGGTGATGAAGCTGTCTTCTCTGTGTGGTGCTGAAGGGCTGGTAGAGAAGGCCAAAGAGATGTTGGAGATGAGAGTTTCCGTGGAGAAGGAGTTGACAGAATATGGCATCTTCACATTCTGGGGGAGAGACAGGGAGAGAAATGAAGGGGTTGTTCGTTTGATGATAGTGTCAATATGTTAAGTGATTCAAAATTTGTATCCATTTGTGCTCCACGTGAGCAGTTCCTCAGCACCCACGTGGTCACTGTGTATTCAAGTATTAATAAACACAGATAGAAGGTCTCCAGCAGGGGGCAGAAGAGATCAGAACTTAATTGATTTATGACATCAACATTGTAAAGACTTTACTTTGACTTACAATTTATCACTTGTTGGGTTCAGATACGAAGCACTAACATACTAAGCACTTTATAAAGTCTGTTAAGATAAGACAAATCCTGTTTATTTTGGCAACAAGGCACTGCTGGGATTCGAACCCAGGATCTCCTGTTTACTAGACAGGCGCTTTAACCAACTAAGCCACAGCGCCCTGAAAGCTGCATAACATGATGCCTGAACTGGTCACAGTTGGATACACCTAGAAATTGCTTCTTTTAAAGGGGTAAAAAGCAATGAATAGCAACCACAGGTAGCACATTATATAATCATGACGTGGGTGTTGTGCAATAAAAGAATTAAACTGCAGAAAATAAAAATAAAGTGTTTTAGCAGTATCTCATTACAGTACTTTGTTACTCTCCACCTGTGCTTGTGGTTGCAAAACAGTCATTATGTATTAAGTTGCAGTAGTTGGCTGTCGTAGTAGCAGCAGCAGTAGTAGGTTGTCACTATAAAATAAATAAGTGAATGCAATAAAATGAGAGCCAACCAATCAGACTAGGATAATTTAATCCCTCCGTCACTTCATAACAAGTGGAGCCTGGACAGCTGCCGGTTTTGAAATGAAAATCACTGCAGACCGTCTGCTCTTCAACTCACAACTGACAATGTCTGAAGCAGAGTGAGATTAATCAACAATCTTAATTACTGCTCCCACCACCAACATCAATCATATCCATTTCTGTCATGGCAGCATGTGGGCGAGTAAGTGATTGGCTTAAGCCACTTCCTTCATAGCCTTGTCAGACTGTGACTCACTGCTTTTCAGAGCTAACACCGTTTCAGCTGAAAAGTGCATATGTGTAGGTGCACATGGGCTGCATCTTGTAACATAGTCTGTGTGTTTTTTATTAAACAAAACTGTGTGGGTTTGGAATTAAAACCTCTGTGTGGGTGCATGAATAGTTTGTTGGGAACAACAGTGACGCATTATTTCGTAATTTCTGATAGAGTAATTGAAGTGGAGGAGGATGGATGGAGAGTCTGCAGACCGTAAAACATTTCACTGCACTGAACCAATGAGCAACCGGCTTCATTTGCCGATGACTGATTTACAGCTGAGTCCAACTTTCTTGGCTTTCCTGAAAGCCCTGTGACATCATCACTGTCAAATCACTAAACTTTCTGAACACACTGCACTGTAGAAAGCGATTAGTGATTCGCTCCATAAATCACACACAAATGCAACAAATATTTCGATGGTTCTTGTTTTTGCCTGAAGTTGCTTTCATGCTCAGGCCTGCCGTCTGTGAAACTTTCAGTATGGATTGGAGTACAGCCAAAAATGATGCTGGTTCCTGCTTGTGAAGTTGTATCACCAGACCTAAAGAAGTCACTGGCAGGTTTTTCTCCTTTAGTATTCCACTGCACGCTTTCTTACAATTCTACAAGCCCACATTCTGGATCCTAAGCAAATTATCGGTCTACAAATCAAAGCAGGAACAACAGTTGAGATCTGCCAACTGCAACAAGCTCGGTTCTGATTTCCATATTGAATATCTGTACTCCGTTAGGAGTGGCTTTGTGGTGGAGCCCATCATGTTTCACTGGAGGGGGATATTGTTTATGAAAAATGAGCTGAACTGTTGAGTGTTAATTTCTTTTAAATTAATTAGGGTAGGAGGGAGTGATTGTAAAACCTCTGTCTGTTCTGCACACATTTGTGTTTTCTTCAGTCTCAAAATGAGGAGGATTAGGTATGTCAACAAAAAACATTAACAATTTTCATAAAGTTCACATTTCACTTGCAATAACAGCAATGTATTATTTTGTGTGGTGTTGATGATGACTGTGAATACAGTATGAATCTGCTGTAACAGTGTCCAATCATTCAGAACAAGTCCTGTGTAAACTGAGCTGTGTATAGTGTGTATAGCTGTGTGTTTGATATGGTTGTCTTTCCAATGTTCAAACAGTAATCACAGGCCTCTAAGTCCAATGTGCACTGTGTGTGTGTGAAATGTATGATCAAAGCTAATCTCCAGGTTGTATCCATTTCCTAATGGGCACTGATCTCAGTTTAATAGCAGTATATCATATATTCAGGTTAAAGCAAAGCAAGAAGCACAGACCAGAGTCAAAAATTGTTGTTGTGATACTTATGGCATTTAATGTGTTATTGTTTTTTTAAGTAAAACAAACTCAAAGTCAATACAGGATGCAAAAACAATACTGGTGTTTTGTGTGTGTGTGTGTGTATAGAGATACACACCCAGATACCTGTGGTGTTTCACATTAATGCATAACAATAAAGAAAATGACTATTCAGTTCAGTGGAAAGTGACACGGTTTGCACAAGCCAAGTTTATTCCATCCAACACTAATTAAAACATTGCTCACCGAACTTTGCAGGAATTCATTTGGCAGCCATTATGGGTGTGAAGGAGTCATTGACTTTGGCTCTATGACTCAGTGCAGCTCTTTGTGCCCACATTGTTGTAGTATTTTTTGGAGGATTTCTGAAACTTGTCCGTACATCTTTTCCTCAAATCTGTCTGTGAGAAAACAGTCATACAATCTGTACCACACCAGTTCAGTTACAGTTCCACCACCTTGTGATGTTAGGCCATGACACAGTTATGCAATAGCTTAGTTAAAGTAGAAACAGACCAACCTGACAAGCCTGACTGCATCACCAGTCAACATAACACCATGTAACACAAACTCCCAGGAGATTCTGTACCTTTTCATCTCATAATCTGAAGGAAGTCTCTTACTCCTAAAAGAATTGTTCTGTATGCATTTTACGGTCAAAAGATATACTGGAGAATGCGGGCATCGATCCCGCTACCTCTCGCATGCTAAGCGAGCGCTCTACCATTTGAGCTAATTCCCCTGCTGGCAGAAAGCGCAACATACACCACATGACATGTGGTGGTCTTATACACATCCTCCTCACAGGACTACTGTTACCAGTTGCTGACAGGGACGTTCCCTCACTCCGCACTGTTTATCTCCTTCTCACACATGCTTCGACAGGAGAGACGCGCTGCTGCGTACTCTCTGCCCTCAGGCCTGCCAAAAGGCAGAGCTGAAGGTGATGCAAGGTTATTTATAAACCATGAACCATTGCAAGAATGTGACTGCAACTCAGGACAAGCTTAGGAGATTAACAACTTGACATAAGTCAAACAGGGCTGTAAATCTAACACCTCATATAAAGGGTTATTTATTACACTGCATATGGGTTTATTTGGTACTACTATCGGGATTCAAATCCTGGTTAAGATAACATGAGACAACATTTGCAGCAGTTAGCAGAGCTTGGCAATAATTTTCTGTTATGCGATATTATCAGAGAACGTAGGAAGAAACCTTCAGTCAGCATTAATCTTTTTTTTTTATTGACAATTGCTCAAATGACAGCGAATAACGTGAAAGGTGTCACTCATGCTTCACACTCGGCCTTGGACTTGAAGAGTCTCTACAATCATGTCCCCTGTAGAGCCCTGTGGGAGGTACAGCAGGAGTGTGCAATACTGTGGCCGTTCCTACAAGCTACACGACAGAGAAAGGAAAAACTCAAATTGGATTCATTAGCTGCAGCAATCACTCTATACCCTGGCTGGCTCCAGAGATGTTGCCTTTTAGGTTATCTCATCCATAAAAGCAGGTAACAGCTGACTGGCAGATAAGAGCACATAAAGACGATATACTGTACACACACAGACTCTCTCTATCACTGGAATAAACACATGGCAGAAGATGAACAAAGGACAGAGCTGGTGAGTTCAGGTGAAAGAGCAGGGAACAACTCAACCATTACTTTCCCATCTCTGATCTCTATTGTCCCTGGCCATGCTAATCAATGATTCAATGCCAGATGCTTCTCACTTTGCAAAAATGCAGCACACATTCATTCACTGACTTGCACGCACACAGACATACACATACATAAAAAAAACTATGCATACATACACACTCGAAAATAACCATTCGACTGCTGTACAGACAATACAGAGACATGGACTCAAGTAACGCAAAACATGCACAAACGTAAACATCCTCTTTACTGGGATAGAAATTATTTCTTTTTCCCAATGTAGACACGTGCAGATGCAGCAGCAGCAAAACACAGCAGCGTACTGCAGATATTGCAGCCCTTTGTCTTACTTATAGGGAGGGGGAAAAAAACACTACTAATTATTTTAGCTAATACAGTGCAGGTTTAAAGGGTCGATCGATCACACAGCCACCACACAGGAGACATTTTAAACAGCTGCACCATAAACAGACACACGGCTGATGAGGAAGGCTGGTGTTCAAGACAAACAGTCTGCTTGCCATACGGCCAGGAGGAGAATAAAACAGTGACTTATTGCCTGAGTCCTTATCGCAATCAGTCAACAGCCCTAATAAACAACTTAAAAACTCTCCTCAGAGAGCACAGGTTACCTCTTACATACCCACTCCCCCCACTCCCCCCGCCCCGCCCCTTTGAAAAATGATGTGTTTGCACCAACTGTTTAACTTCCACAGAGGAAGTGTGAAGACTTCAAGCACAAATATGGACATGACATTACTGCATGGCTAGACAGAAGAATTTCTGCAGTAATCCAGGGTGGACAATTCCCTTGTGGCAGAACCAAACCAAAATGTTAAGCCAGTTATTTCCAGCCCACTGAAGAAGCACAGATGTTCAGGAATGCCTTGGAAAGTGATATGGATCACACGCAAGGCAGCGGGTGACAGTACACAGCAGCGCTCTATTGGTAACAATTTGCCGTAACTTGTAGACAAAAACGTGTTGATGCGTGTTGCTGTAAGGATTTGGAGCGAAGATTTCATCAGGCATGTAAAGACTGATACGACAACAGTTTAGGCTGTTTTTTTTTATGTGACTCTTGTCATGTGGAAGTGAAACAAGTACAGAGACAGGACAGTGGGGCAGCAGGCATGAAACCTAAATGTGGATAAACCACAAGGTTCCTTTTTGTATGATAGACGGAGTAAGCTGTTATTTTGTTCCTTATCATTCATTCACCCTGGCACTGTGTTCAGGTTAGCTGGTTTCTGGTTAAGGTTGTGGGAGGATGGGGGCCATTTAGCAAGACAGTTGAAAAAAATGTGCCAATTCGAGTCCCTGGTGGCTTATGGGTAAAAGCACAAGCCACGGACCACAAGGTCCCCAGTGGACTCGATGTGTCTCAAATGTCAACTTTGTAATAAAGTTTTAAAATTAATAAATAAATTAAATGCCCCCAAAAAAGAAACAGACTTAAGAGTTGTTATTTCTTTCTAACCTGGTTCCAGACATCTGACATCAGACATCCACATAACTAATTTGTTAAGCAATTCAAATAAGTCTGGTGTTGCATCCAAAGGCAGTTGTTTCTCGGAAGCATGGATGAGATTAACACTTGGTGTAAGCTGCAAGTCTTAACAATACCCCCTCCCAAAAAGAAATCAGCTGACATGAACTCAATTTCAGCAGGAATGACTCCAAAAGCACAAACATTCCACTCAGTCAGATTATCAGGTAAGATTTTTCATCTTTATTAGCATAAGCCAGGGGTCGGCAACCCAAAATGTTCAAAGAGCCATATTGGACCAAAAAAACAAAAAACAAATCTGTCTGGAGCCGCAAAAAATTAAAAGCCTTATATAAGCCTTATATGAAGGGAACACAGGCTGTAAGTGTATATTAGCTATATTAGCTTACCAAAATGACCAATTTGATGAATGAATCCTTCATGTACTCACCATCTGTGAACGGTTTTCCACGCTTTATTATCTCCCGGGTTGCAACAAAACTAGCAGCAGAAGTGGAGTTTGGAGATGCAATCCACTTCTTAAATCTATCTTTGCGCTCCTAATTTCTCCAGAAGTAAAGCAATCGCACTTTTTCTCTCACTCCCAACTGGGTGGTCTGCTGCAGATTTAGCATGCCTTCCCTGGAAATGTCTTTCCAAATCACTCTTTTTGTTATTTGACGATCGGCAATGAAAGCAAATGATTCAGTCCATTCTTCCTTGAATCCTCTGTTCTCATCAGCTATCTTTGGCTTTTTCCCTTTGGGATCCATGGCCCATGACAAACCCGCCGGTTTGTTTACAACAGCCACCTGCGTGGCACCGCGCCGCGCTGAAACGTGTGTCGCAGGCTATGACGCACATCGTCGTTGACAGAAATGTTGAAATGTAATATTTATTATAAACATTTTTACAGCACTGGAAAACGTTAAGAATGTTTGTGTCATGTTTGCCCTCCTACAGAAACCATATTAAAACAAAATATATATTCACCCCTATTTCTTTCTATTTTCAAACATTTTTGAAAAAGCTCCAGAGAGCCATTAGGGAGGCGCTGAAGAGCCGCGCGTTGCCGACCCCTGGCATAAGCAGTCAAAAGTTGACCAGAAATGAGAGTAGATTCAAAACCCACAGGCCACAAGGGTGCTCCAAGACTTCTTACTTCTTTAGTTAGATTTCCATCGTGTACAGTCGTATCAATCTCAATTGTTCAATTTGTTTTCTGTGGATGTAGCTAACTGGATGTATGTGAGAAAGACAACCTTCCTTCTCCTGACAACAAATTTCTGACTCTTCAACTGGTCCTGTTAGCCATAAAAGAGCACAACACCATTTGAAATTCTGAATGAATTACAGATGTTCAAAGGTCTGAAAAACAGTCCTGTTAAGTTCAAATATTTCTTCGTTCTTACATACAACATGCACATATAAGCATAAAGACAGATATAACAGTCACTCAAGCATAATTAGAATAGCAAGGGCCTAATGGTTCATAATGCACAAATATCCCAGGGACTCACTTTATTTTCAACTTCTGTTATCCATCTTTTTGCTCTTGAATGGTAATTGTTGTTGTTGTACTTGTAATGCTGATAGAAAAACATGTTTTTTCCAAACATGAGCTGCAGTAAGGTGCTGTAATCGCTTGATATGCACTTTTGGTGAGGCAAAAAGCTCATCAAAAGCTTAACAGAGCGGTGAGTAGCAGTTAGCCTGTACCCTGTGGTGGCTGTTGTCATGGGTTTGTGCTGCAGAGGGGATGTGAATGCAGCCTTGGCAAAAGCAGAGTCAGTGAAGTATAAATACAAACTAACTGTTCCTCCAATGTATCTCTGACAGTCTTGGAGAGTTATACAGTAGTTTTTAGTAACATTATTGAATTATAGGAACCCCACTCAGACCGAGCAGAGAAGTCAGATTTATCTGAGGACAATCAAATTAAGCTACCAATTTTGAGGAGCCATTGGGCTGGCATGTTTTGGATGTCAGCCACTGGGCTCTTGATTGTTTACACAGTGAGCTAATGCTGTGCATTTGACTTTGTCCTGGAAACAACTTCGGTCCTATTTCTTTCTCCCTACCCCTGTATCACCTCTCTGTCTCTGCTTGCAAACATTTAATTAATCATTTCAAGTCATTTTTCAAGCAATAATGGAAAAACGACCCATTTAGAACCAAAGATTTGCTCTTTGTCTTATGTGAGTAAACGACTCTTGACGACGCCACATTGCCTATCGACATTGACATTGCATACACCACATCATTACTAAAGAAATCAAGAAAGATTTGTTAATAATGTAAAAAAAAAAGTTATTTGCAGCCCTACATGCATGTAAAAAGAAATGTGTATTATAACCTGCCCCATTTTTATACGTTCTGTACGTTCTCTTCACTCTGAATCAGAGGTCTCATTACTTGTGTGTGTGAGCATTCAGCTGGCTGATATCTTTGTGTTACCTACACTACCCGTGAGGATGTTTTTTTTCCTCATTTTTCCTCAATTAAGTAAAAGTCGAATCTCAGGTTGCGTTAAAATATCCACGTGAGCCCACTGTTGCTAAACACTGTACTGGTTATTTTTAGATGGCTGATACAGACGTAATGACAGATGACCACACAACTCTGGTTAAAGTGGAAGATGCTGTACTGAAAAACAAAGACATTCATCATGGCTGCAAGATTCTTAAGATTATCCACAAGAAGGAACCAACAAAGATATAAAAATGATGTGTGGTTTGTTCTTGTTAACATCCTTAATTCCAATTCTCTTGTAAAATGCATAAATAATGGTCCAGTTCAATACAACATGTAAAGGTTAACAAATATTTGATGCGTCAAGATATGTGAATATGAACGAGCTTTTACAATTTATGTATTTATGTTTTATATGTGATGTCAACATGTGCCGTGTTTTCTCACAAACATGTGCATCCGATTCATGGGAATACAGGAAGTTTCTCAGGATGGTTTGACGGCCTCATTTTTGTGGTTTGAGACATCTTTTCTTTTCTTCATTTTCTTTCTGATGTTCTGCATAAGCTCACACTATACATTTCATTTAAACTTCACACAGATGCTGCGTTCACAGCTAAACCCCGGTGCCTGAGGCCTGCCTCTGCCCAGCGTGCATCACGTTAGTGCCTTTGCCACTGTTCACTGCGTTTTGTGTGGAATTTGATTATTTTTATAAAAAGACTAAGTGGAGAAAACAGGGAAGGGATACAGCAAATCTGCTGTTATCAGAGCAGTGTGAGCTCTTATCAAAAGCAAAGAGACTGCACACTGGCCACACGTAAGAAGACATCTGCAAGGCATGGTGGGTTGTGGGGGGGCATTTGCGTGACTTATTTTATCACCAGATGCGTCCTACTGTTTTGTTCATTTCGTTCAGTTCCTGTTTCATTAACATTTCAACCGTTTCCTTCCTGTAATAACACTTAAACTCGTATATTAAGGATTCAAATGTCTCAATAAAACAATAAAGCTGTAATTAGAATCATAATGATACCACCGGAGCTGAAAGGCCATGTAACATTATAGCTGGCACTATAAGACTGGTGTTTGGCAACACAGCCACGCTATGCCCCAATGGGAATATCATGTTCTCATTCGTTTGATTCAAGTGCCTTAGCTGGATATATTAGTTACATTCATTTAGAGGCTGGTGAGAAGAAGACAATAAAACAGTAAAGAAATCCAACTTACCCCGAATGACAGCCAAACAAATGAAGTGGTAACATCAACAAGTTGACGACTTAGCCATGGCAGAAGACGCGTCCCGTTTCTTTTCTGTCCTTCAGTTCAGCGTGTGGGGGAACAACGGTTGAGGAGAAGTAGTGTAAAGAGACAACAATGAGCACATTTGGATGTATTATATACAAACACCAAGCGTGGTTAAAACTCGTTGTTTCTCTGTCCTGGACCTCCACGTTGTGAGGTGTCTCCGCCCCCCGCACACACTTTACACTCACTAGCTCCTGTTTCTGCGGCACTGTACAAGGGCGCGCGCTATACCGGGCCACGCACGCGCACTGAAGCTTGCGCCACACAGTACAGGACAGACGTAACGTTCACATTATAACAAATGCGTGCGTTTTTTTAAAAGTTATTTTTAACCCGTTTTGTCAACACTTTGTAAACAATTATGTCATTGTCACAAGAAATGCTTGATTTATGACCGGTAGGTAGACAGGTGTGTTTTAGACATAGCCCAAACATAGTTCCGGTCAACAGCTTAATCACCGTTCTAAATTAAGGCGCAAGGCGCGTTAAACTGCAGGTATCACGTATGCGTCATGCAAATGAATTCACCGCTGAACTGGTTAAAACTAACTTCAGGAATGGGATGAATATTTTATTTATTCATTTTACATTGGCATTTTACACCATACATTTACGTTTTAACTGATATTGATATTAAATATATGAAATACCCTGAATGAAGTATCAAGACCTCATGTATATCTGTAGTCGTCATGGTCCCAAAGCATCCCTCTACAAAGTCCTCACTAAATTATTCCAAACGCTAAATGTGAGTCTCTGAGAGGATACATGCATGTCTGTCATGGCCATCATTTTGCTGTCAATTGTCAACTTTCTCAAAGCATTAAATGGTGTCAGTGACACCCAAAAAATGGTTGAGTTGAGCATAGGATGCAGTCGTAGCTGCCATCTCTCTTCAGATTTTCTGTACCCTTAATAAGTTAAAGGGTGGAAAAGTAATTAAAATTTGAGTACCGATGTTAATGTAATGATATGAGAAAGTACAAAATGTAAATTAGGCCAAAACCACAGGTCCAGGTTGACCTGACCTGTAAAAAAAAGATAGTTGAAAGACACAACAGAAGTAATGGTTGTGTTTTGGATCCTGATCTGAAGATTAAGAGTCTGAGGTCCGAAGGAATCCCTTGTTTGTGTTTTTAAACTACACAAAACATTATTGCACCTTATGTACTTCTGTTTTTGTCTTCATGTTGTGGCCTGTGAGCCACGACCACATGCATCCACATATCTACTTTCTCAATTTTTCTTCTAAGAATGAATTTGTGCCTTGTCATTCACAATGAATCCGTCCTTTGTGGTCTCATCATTTATTATTAACAAACCCGTCAATATCAGATGTTAGAGCTGTCTGCTGTCACAATGCTCTTGAGTCGTCACCCCCCCATGACTTAACCAGTGTGACTGATTGATTTTAACTAATCTCATATGTAGCTGTCAAATCCAAAGCCTCAGAACTTCCTCAACTGCGACATCAAAATGTTCATGCGGTCTGAATCCAGCATTTGTCACTCTTGTCTGTTGACAAGAAAACCACCGGCAGCTTGCATTTTGCATGTTATTGAACTGCCACAAAGCTTTGTGTTGCTGCCGTTAACCCTGCAGATGAAGCTGTCAGTCGCTCTTCAACTGACTGAGTGTTTGTGTGTGTGTGTGAAGAAGCCAAATTTCCAAATTTAGACTAACAAATCACGGAAAAGGCAACAGACTGATATTTTTAAGTGTGTGTTTGTGAGAGAAGATAAAAATACTAAATAGCAGTGTTTAGTCTGGATTGAGGGAAACTGTACTGTTCACAGAAATTAGCTTCTGCTTGCAAGACTGATTATCAGTTAGTTGCTTGTAAAGAAACAGTAAACACTAGATGAGAAAATTGGCTGCCATTAACCTTGACCACACACTGATGTAACAGCACAGAGCTGGTTGTTTGGCAAGGTTGAAACAACATTTGCATATAGATGCTCCCTACATGTAATTTGATGGTGGCACTGAGATCGTTCACAGGATATTATTAACTAAATAAACAGAGAGCGGCATTCGTGTGAAACATGTTTTTCTGCCCCTGGCAGAGAAAATAAATATGTGAAAGAGGGTCAAGTCAGTGAAATCATTAAATTTCTAAGCAGTCATCCAGCTGGCCTCTTTGTCTGAACAAGCTCATTCATCATGTTGAAACTGAGACTTGTGCAGACAGGGAAGTTCACCCAGCTTAATCAGCAAATTTCGTAATGACTGCGGGATATTGCAAGAGCCTCTCTGATCCAAATGCACTCATTTTAGGCCTCCACCCTTATGTGCATCTGTTCTGCAGTAGCACAGTGCAGTAAAGCTCGACCGCTACAAACTCATTGTATTCATTCATTCATGAAGGGGCAGCTGGGGTGGAGTGCACATGTCAGACCAGACCCTTCTTGGGAAAAAGAAAAACAAGCTATGTAACGATGTGTCATATTTACAAACAAACTCTTAATATTGGATTTTTATTTTGCCCTGCTCCAAGGTGGTCTGGTCTTAGTGGCTCCAAAATTTATTCCAACAACACAAAGCTGAGACAAACAATCTTAGTGTGTGGTTTCCCATAAAAGAAGTTTACTGACAAATATCCCGATGACCCTAAAGTTCACGAAGGCCACTAGAGCTGAATCATTTTTAAGTCATTATTGAAAACAATCTAGTGTGGGACTGCCTGTTTTCACACGCTAGTCCAATCCCATAAACCCCTCAGGATTAATTTCATTGAGAGATGGAATGTTTTAACAACTTGCATCTGGTTTTTCCAGGTTGTCCATCGCTGTCACTTTAACATGAAAGTCCTGAAACTGTAATGTCAAAACTAATTGTGTGTGATTATGCGTCCGCGCGCTTCATGTTGCAATAAGATTTTATAACTTGTCTGCTTAAATAGCTGTGTGGATTTTGATCATAACGGTGACATTTAATAATCTGAAAACTGCTGTACTGACACATTAAACACACTGTACAGCAGTGCACTCCACTTATTCAATGAGAAACATGGAGAAAAAGGGCACAAAAATGACGGGAACACAGTGTTTGTTTAGGATTTATTCTTGGCCAGGCTGAAAATTCTTTTACAAAACAGCAGAACTTCTTAGGAATATCAAGTGTGAGTTTTCAGGATGTGCAGTAATTAAAACCAGAAACAGAAAGCAAAAAAACCTGACCAAGAGGCCCTACTGCATAGAAAAATACTGAGGAAACAGAATAATATATACTTAATGTACTTGCACAGTAAAAATAACTCATTGCCTTGGTTTATATAATCTTTCTCCTCTTGCTAAAGAGTGTATAGTGACGGCGATCAGAGTGTGTTTCTGACAGGCTTTTGTCATAACAACACAATCAGTTTCCGCTGTCATAAGCACTTGCAGCATTCATGACCCAATTAACAAACATCGGGCATAAACCCCAACTGAAACACGTCTGTGATTTAATTCTAAGCCCTTGACTGACATAAAAACAAGCTGAGACGTGGCTGCAGACGCACAGGTGCAGGATTTGTCTTCTTTTGAAGCGCTGACTGGAAGGTTAAATCTCATGCTGGGAGGCCATGTGTTGCTGTATGATCTGGCATGCAGGATGAGAAAATTAGTCATTATTTAATCAGTGATGAACCTCTGTGGTCATCATCATTAACACACTCGTCACCTCAGCTATACTCTTGACAGTTCTTGTACACTTCAGTAATCCCCTAACTGAATACATTTTTGGTATATAAAAAAAGAATTAATCTCTTTTAACCATTTTTATACACTACTTTGAATATATATTACCTCTTTTCCTCTTACAAACAGCAGAATTTAGAAGCAATAAAACTGTGTCACTTTACCAGTGGTGGAATGTAATTAAGTACATTTCTTGCACTTGGTTACATTCAGCACAGCTACAGATTCGAAATGGTTTTGCTTGAGTATTTCCATTTAATGCATCTCTATACTCTAGTCCACTATATGTCATAGACACACATTGTACTTTTCAATCTGCTACACATGTCCAAAGCTAGTTTAATTTAATCAAGATTACAGTTTTTTCTGTGCCCTTCTTGTGCAGTGAAAAGCATATATCTCCAAATTTGGTGATTGTGGCAATTTCTCAAGAATTTAATGTTCTTTCATGTGTTTGAAATTCCTCCATGTGTGCTTCTCTGCGGATTAGCTGGAACATGAATCATCACAAAGCAGGAAACGGGATTGTTTTTTGCTTTTTTTCGGAGGAAATGGGGTTCTCACAGGACATCAGCACCACAAACATATGCTTTCATACTTTTTCTTCAATGAGGTTTTGAATGCAGGAGTATTTTCACAGTTTTACTAAAGGATCTCAATGCTTCTTCATTGCACTTTATGATGACTCTTTAATGCTCTCACACTTCATCCCCTATTCATTACTATAGTCAATATTCAGTCTTGCTCTCCTTGTATGATTAGTGATATAAGCAAACTTTTGACTGATGGAATGATCGATCACATTGTAGCATTGATGAGAGCTCTGATAAACTCTTTGTTTGTGTGTGTATGTACAGCAGCACTTGGCATGAAAGTGAAATTCCTGTAACTCAAATTTCCCAGTTTTCTGAATATCCACAAAGGCTTATTTAATCTATTTAATGACAAATTAGCAATTTTCTTATTAGCATCACAACAGCCAGATCTTCTAATCAGAAATCAACGCAGTCAGGATACAAAATATGTTTGTGTGTGTGTGTGTGTGTTTGGTGGGGCATTATGCATACATGAAGTGTTTGTTCAGTGCGTGTCTGTGTGAGAAGTGGTTAATATTGCACAGTCCAGTAGGATGTGTGGTAATGGAGCTATAGAGAAGTGAAAGAGTGCCTGTTTGTTTGCTGGAGGAAGAAAATAATGATTTCTGGTTCTTGTAAAAGTAGTGAAAAAATAGCGCAAATCATGTCCTTAGACTTGTTCCTGAAAAGCACAAGTAATGTGCCATGAAAGGAACAAGCCACAGTATTGTAATGGTTTCTTGCAGGCCATAGCTGCCATTGAAAACACTGGCATCATATCTTGGATATTTTTCCTTCAGATATGATCTTAGTAACTTGAGGGGAGGTTGTATTGTGCAGTTAAAAACATACACTTGGCTGGTATTTTTTTAGGCTTGTTTCTATTTGTTTAAACTCTTTAAGCCAACAAAAAAGCAGACATCCACTCTCTCTACCACTTACTGACTTGACTTGTTTCCACATTTCAGCTCCACAGCTGTTTCATTACTGAACATAAATGAAACACATATTTCTGTGTACAGACGTTAATGTAACAAACAAACAGTTTTACACCCATGTTTGCTGACTTGTGTGCATCCTCGCTGCCTTTGCAGGTGCCTTGAGGTACCTTTGAGTTGTTGTTTGAGAGTTCATTGTTGACCTTGATAACAGCCTCACCACTAATGGACCTTGTGGTCAGACTGTTTTGTCAGCTTCAGTTGTTGAGCTGATGTCATCGGGTGGCCTCACATAAAACTTCAGTTTATTTTGTGTTGTTCCCTTTGCTGCTCTGAACGTGAGCCTGTTCCATCTACAAAGTCATTCTATTCTAATTATTCATTTCATATTTTACGCATTTATGTAAAATATGTATTTATTTCAGGTTTTGTCCAGGTACTCTGGCTTCCTCCCACAATACCAAAAACATGCACATTAGTTTAATTGGCTACTCTACATTGCCCCCTAGGTGTGAGTGTGAGAGTGTGTGGTTGTTTGTCTTTGTGTGTTGGCCCTGTGATTGACTGGCGACCAGTCCAGGGTGTACCCCGCCTCTCGCCCGTAGTCAGCTGGGATAGGCTCCAGCTCCCCCACGACCCTGACGGATAATCGGTATAGAAAATGGATGGATGAATGTATTTATTTCATATTTACATTTTTTAAAGCAGACAGAGAACATCACAGCAGTCATCAAGAAGGCTCAGCAGCAGCTACACTTCCTGAGAGTCCTCAGGAAGCACAACCTAAACTCCAACCTGCTGCTGACCTTCTACTGCTCGTCCACCGCGAGCCTGCTGACATGCTGTATCACAGTATTTTATGGTAGCTGTACCATTGCAGACAGGGAGAGGCTCCAGAGACTTGTAAAGGCAGCACAGAAGATCATCCGCTGCCCTCTTCCCTCCCCGATGGACATTTACACCTCCCGCTGCCTCAGCAGAGCCAAAAGCATCAGCAAGGACAGCTCCCACCCTGGCTTTAACCTGTTTGACCTGTTGCCTTCAGGGAGGCGCTACAGGTGCATCAGGACAAGGACTAATAGATTTAAAAACAGCTTCTTCACAAAAGCAATAACCACCTTCAATTCTCACAGGCACTGATTCTATAGTCCACTCACCTCAACCACCGGTCTCTTACCTCCTATGCATATATATATATATATATACATATATATATATATATATATATATATACATATATATATACATATATGTATATATATATATATATATATATATATATATATATATGTATATATATATATATATATATATATATATATATGTATATATATATATATATATATATATAACACTGTAAATAGCACCATATCTATTTTTATATTGTTTTGTTTATTCTTACTTTATTCTATGATTACACTGTTTGCACTGCGGAGTTGGCTTTTAATCTCATTGTACATGTGTATAGTGACAATAAAGGCATTCTATTCTATTCTAGATTTTACAGATTTCTATATTTTCCATTCAATATAATCACCTTGTCACTATTCATTAAGCACAATTGTTTTTTTGTAATCTTGTACAGTTATAGTTGCAGACCCTCCACCCTCCTCAACTTGTATTTTGATAGTTTATATATGTGTGCGTGTGTAGTGAAAATCTGATGCTGTGACAGTCGTGTGACTCATGCAGACCTACAGTCTCATTTTTTTTTTTTTTGCAGAGGACTTGCGTGTAATGGGTGAGACAGTGACTTAACTGTGTCTATTCTGTTCACTTTAAGAGAAAACATCAGATTTATACAGCAAAATAAAACAGCAATCCAATGTACTTTTTGCCACATGTATGTTGTGCGACTTAGTAGGAGCAATTTGGTTATTGGCAAAGAGTCAATGATTATGGGAAATAATCATTAAAGTAAAATCAGTGTATGCTTAATACACATAAATATCGGGGCACCACCCTGTTACCAGGGACCAATAGCCAAATTAATTAATGGGAAAACAGTCTCTTAAAATTGTGAAGGATGAATCCGAGCACTGGCTGTCATGAATTCAGCTGTTATTACAAGTACATACACAATAACCACAGACAACGACAGGTTAAACTATAACAGGATTTATTAAACAGCAACAACCATCCATAGATAAGTATCACTTTATAATAAACACTATTATAATCTAAGTTTTATCAACACACATTAACTATTAACTAAGATAACACAGGTACAGCAACAAGAGTATATCTATACATAGGTGTGCCTATATACAGGAGTGTGTGTGTGTGTGTGAGAGAGAGAGATGATGACAACAGTATGGGGCTAACAAGCTAGCCAGGTAGCGGCTAACAAGCTAGTGGCTAAAAACAAACAAGATGGCGGTTAACATGCTAGCCAGAGGGTGGCTAACAAGCTACAGGCTAAAAACAAACAAAATGGCGGTTAGCAAGATAGCAGCTAACAAGATAGCAGCTAACAACAAGCTAGTGGCTGACTACAATTAAGATGGCGGATGGCCACATGAGGGGAGGAGCTACAACCAGAATGGCGAGTGGGGAAACTACAACCAAAATGGTGGAGGACTACATGAGGAGGGGTCAGCACACCGGGATGAACAACCACATGAAGGATGGCTCAGCAAACAAACAGCTAGTCACACGCATGTGATGACTCAGCAAAACTCCAAATGACTACCGAAGAATACGCCGGCCGTATTATTCGAAGCCAAGATGGTGATAACCAACGTGATGTTGCTTATGTGGTCACAGAAGAGAACGATGGGCGGAAGCCTTTGAGCGCCACGTACCCCTTGGTTACGGTTCGTGATCGCGTGCTCGGACTTTCGCCTCACCGTTCAGAAAGAAGAGTGTGAGGAAAGATAGAAATGAAAATACAAGAAACACAACCCAATAAAAGAATCCACTCTAATTCTTTAGAAACTCGCGTGTCACCACACAATAGCGGAGTCAGTAAACCGGAGCTTATCTGCTCAGCTATTGGTCCTTTAACTGGTGACGCGCGGTCTCGCTGAAACGGCGGAAATGACCGACCGGAAAACAAAATCAATGAATGCAGCACTTAAAAGTTACAGAAATCATGTGTAAACAACCCTATGTTACACTATCTCTGCCCAGACATAAGCCTCTTACGTTGCGTTGCTCCGATCATTCGGAGTTTGAAAGAATGATCCGCTTAAACGTTCGCAGCGTCGTCCTCGGCGGGATGCTGGCGGTCCGTTATTCTGATGATGCGGAGTGTTGATCTCTCGGCGGCAGCGGAGAAAATCACCGTTGAAGAAAAGTTAACAAACTTTGTTTCGTCCTTAACAAAGTCGGCGCGCGGCTCGTTAACGTGCGATCAGCTGATTGTCCAGCGATCCACGTCGTATGAGGAAAAAAAGGAAAAGTTACGGAGAAAAATACAGCAGTCTGTTTCTCGGCCTGCGAGTTGCAGAACTGTGACCCGGGATCTAAAATGATGTTAATCAAAACGTTTGATTGTTGCTCCCTTTGGGCGGTTTGGACACTTGGAGAGCCTGGAGCAGCTCTCACTGTCACAGCACGCACGGGGAAAAAGCGCATGCTGATGGTCGCAGTGACCTTTTATTACCTGAGTGACGTCACCGTAGATTCCTTAGGGATGGCTGGCACACAGCCAATGTCTGTGCTCGTTCGGGGTTCGAACTCAGGAATTTATGACTAGGCGTATGCCATAAAATAGATTTCTAACGGTTAGTCACTCTAAGTCAGGCTTTATGGGTCACATGTAGGCCTCTCTATTGTTCTCCAGAGCACATGACCAGAGATCCCAACATCCCCCCTTTGGTCTGAAGAATGGGGTAGGGGCCACGGTCTTTAGAGCAACATTCTCTAAGGTCGAATGGTCCATGTGCGCTGAAGGTGGTCATCCTTCTGGCTTCCTTCCTGTTGGCTGATGAGCAGACACAGTGATCAACAGTTCAAAGTTCAGAGTTCATTGAGGCTTTAGCTCAGAGTTCATTGAGGCTTTAATTCAGAGTTCATTGAGGCTTTAATGTCTGGACAGAGTTGAGGCACAGTCTGGGCAGATATGAATAATGAGCTAACTGACTCCACTATGATTAATTGGCATTTCAACAACACATTTAACACAATTTTAAGGTACCCAAGGAAAGGAAGAGAGGAGAAAGAAGAGGAGGAGTATCAGTGAATTGGCTATGTATTCTAATGTAGTCAGCAGCTTAGTGGCTGTATCATGCCGGTCGTAGGCTAATGAGCTTTGTGGTGACTGTATTCACCAACCATAGGTGGCCAATTCACTCTGCGAGGATCTCACTTTCCTCTGCTCTTGCAGACACGGTACCCTGGCATGTTTGCTAGGGTGAGTCAACTCTCAAACCACAGAGATCCTTCACATCTCTAACAAATGGCTGCTGGGGCAGACTCAGACTCAGATTCCTGGTTCAGGTACATGTGTTTAAGGTTCAAAATACAATGAGGAGTCTCCCTCATGATACACCAATATAAATGACATACGTGTAGTGTCTTGCCAAACCAACATTCAAAACAGACTTCAGTTGCTCATTCTGCCAGTCTATGATAGTTATGGTTACAACAGAGCCTAGCTCTAATTTCTAGAGGTCTATGATAATTATAAGGAGGGATTTATTACCATTTATTACCAGTATATTTCGGGACTGGTTCAATCCAACTGAGTTGATGATTAGAACATGAAAAGGTGACCCCCCTTTCCCTGAATTTGTGCTCAATTCAGAGGATGGTTGGTTAAACATGACAGCAGGTAAGGCACCCTTGAATTTGACCTCTGGTGTCGTTGTTCATGGATGTCCAATATGCAACCTGCTGAAGTGTCTGGAGAGTGGCTTGGTAACCATAGTGACCACCACAGGTGAGTCAGGGTGTGCGTTAGCATCAACCCCCCCCTCCCCGTGGCTGGTCGGGTTAATCTATCCTAAACAGCTGGTGATGCTATAAGAAAATCAAAAGGGGAAATATATGTATGTAAGGAAAAACAAAAGCAGTTAAAGGAACAGGGTTTCTGGTGTTAGGAGTATGTTTGGGTGACTAGGCGGCCTGAGTGGTCGATCTGAACGTCTCCGCCACACACTTCCTTATAAGTTCTTTTAAACTTTCCTTTTGGAAGTCTTCCCCTTTAAATGGAAGTGGGGCTTTGCCACCATACCTCCTACCCTGTTTGGAGTTGGATTTAAACCTGCCCTTTCTGTCTGGCTGGGGAGTGTCTTTTGCCGGTGGGCTCAGGTTTCGTGACCAGTTAGGACTGTTGGTCCTCTGACTGGGGTGTCCACCCTGTGGGCGGAGTGATTGGTATGCCGGGGGACCTGGTCCCGCTTGCATCTGGGCACGAGGCATCTTGCCGCCTTCCAGTGCCACCTCTGCAGTGGCGGACGGCTGGATCTTCAGTACCCTGGCGCTGCTGTTAGCTGTCCTACTTGGGCGTACTCGTGTTTCCCATGCCAGCTGCGCGTACCGCCTCATCTCCTGCATGTTGAGGTTGTTAGTGCGGCAGTGCATGGTCACGTCGTAGCGTACGCTCTCGTGCAGGTTATGGAGGAACAGAGATTTGAATGCATGTTCTTCCTCTAATCCAGGCGCATTACGCCCTTGGAAATATGCTGCTCTGAGACGCCTGTAATACTCCCAGGGAGGCTCAAGTTTCTTCTGCGTGACAGCAAAAGCATCAAGAGTGGCGGAAGCATGGTCTGTATAGTGGGAGTATTCTTCCCGCAGGGCTTGGCAGAGCGCTGAGTAATGGTCTCTGGTTCTTGGTGGGAGAGTCTCCATGAAGACACGGACGCTCCTGGAGGTGGTTTTCCAGATCAAGCGAAGTTTCTCCCGGGCAGACGCATGGGGAAGATCAAGGAGACAGCGATCTACCTCCCTCAAGTAGTCATCGATGGATGACTCCTGGTTCCTGGGGTCAAAGCTCTCTATGTCTCTTGCAAGAGATTCAAGCTGACGTATGCGCAGACCCTGTTGATAGTAGGTGCTGGCATCGTCAGAGTCATCTGAGGATTCTGGATTCCTCAAGTACTGGGGGGAAAGACCATGACTCCTCCTTCGCTGCGGAGAAGAGGTTTGGTCAAAGTGAGGGCGTGAGCGGCGCCCTAGATATGGCATGTCGGCCGGTGTGGGGCCAAAGTCCCTGTCGTCTCTCAAGGAGTATGGCTGATGTCCACCTTTCTCCAGGGAGGTTCTTCCTTTGGCAAAGTCAGGTATGGAGCGCTGGAGAGCTGATGAAGTTGCACCTCTTGTGCCTGAGGCATTCCCATGCCTATGGTGGACCAGTGGAGGAGTGTACTGGTCAAGAATGATCATGTCGGGCATCTCAGTAGGGGCTTCTACCTCTCTACTAACTGTCCTCAGATCAGTGGGTGTGACTCGAACTGTCTGTCGAGCACCCTCAAGCTCCTGACATGTGGTGGCTATCCGTGCTCGGGATGCCTGTCGTTCAGCCCGCAGCTTGTCCTCCATGGTGTCCGCCGTTCGCGTTTTAACCATCTCTTCTGGGACAGGGGCTGCATCTGGGTCAGAAACACTATCAGACGGGTCAGGGATCAAGGCTGCTTTCACCTGATCCTCCGTCGTTTGGAGCTGCAAATTTAAATAAGGACAATCCTGCTGGATGGTCTCATTTTCCTCCTTAACTTCACTCAGCTGATCCCTAAGGTCCTTAACCTCTTGCTGTAGGATCAAGTTTTTGTGTTGCTCAGCATGATAGCCGGTCTGCAACACTGTAATCTGCTCCATATACTCTGCAGCTTGTAACTGGGCTTTACGGTGATAAAGCATTGTTACCTGACTGAGCATCTGAGAAATGAGGGACAAGTGACAAGTGACCACTTCCTGTATTTTCTTATCACAGGTGCTAGCGTTGTAGCTGTTCAGGTCACTCATGCCATTAACTGCCAATTTCACGAGGCCAGTGACTGTGGCCTGCATGTCCAGGTCATCTGCCTCTTGGGAGCCTCTAGCTCCTGGGGTGTGGGAATCCCTACTGCTCATTTTGTCTTTCCACTGAACAGACAAAACAAAAATCACAAAACTGCTACACTGAGCAAGTTTAAGTTGCACAGGTGGGCTTCAACCTGTGGCTTACAAACCTACAAAAATCAACAATGTGCTGGGCTAACTATGGCTGCTAAGTAGTTGTAACTGAGGTTACACAGTAGCACTATACCTTATGCTAAAGGAGTTAGTGCACGTCAAAACAGGACTCACAGAACCAGGAAAGCAAGAGAACACGGCCTGTGTTCTGCCACTTAACCTAGGTAATCCACTGTCCAATCTATGGCACCTCTTAGTGCAATCACAACACGACACAACCAATACTCTTAGTACCCGTAATTAATAGTTAACAATTAAAGATGCAGGGGACGGCTTCTTCACTCTAATTCTGAGAAAAGAGGAGAATAAGGAGAATAATAAAACAACACAAAAGAAACGAAATTCTCTAAACCGTCAGCAGCAGGTTACTGTGGTGATACTGTAACACAGCTGGAATTAGACAAACTCACCTGGGACCCCAATTATGTTGGTGGACCCATGGAAAAGTTTGGTTTTGCCTTTTTTGTTATTGTGTTTATACTGTAACACAGCTAGAATAAGACAGCCTCACACGGGGCACCAATGATGTTGTGCGACTTAGTAGGAGCAATTTGGTTATTGGCAAAGAGTCAATGATTATGGGAAATAATCATTAAAGTAAAATCAGTGTATGCTTAATACACATAAATATCGGGGCACCACCCTGTTACCAGGGACCAATAGCCAAATTAATTAATGGGAAAACAGTCTCTTAAAATTGTGAAGGATGAATCCGAGCACTGGCTGTCATGAATTCAGCTGTTATTACAAGTACATACACAATAACCACAGACAACGACAGGTTAAACTATAACAGGATTTATTAAACAGCAACAACCATCCATAGATAAGTATCACTTTATAATAAACACTATTATAATCTAAGTTTTATCAACACACATTAACTATTAACTAAGATAACACAGGTACAGCAACAAGAGTATATCTATACATAGGTGTGCCTATATACAGGAGTGTGTGTGTGTGTGTGAGAGAGAGAGATGATGACAACAGTATGGGGCTAACAAGCTAGCCAGGTAGCGGCTAACAAGCTAGTGGCTAAAAACAAACAAGATGGCGGTTAACATGCTAGCCAGAGGGTGGCTAACAAGCTACAGGCTAAAAACAAACAAAATGGCGGTTAGCAAGATAGCAGCTAACAAGATAGCAGCTAACAACAAGCTAGTGGCTGACTACAATTAAGATGGCGGATGGCCACATGAGGGGAGGAGCTACAACCAGAATGGCGAGTGGGGAAACTACAACCAAAATGGTGGAGGACTACATGAGGAGGGGTCAGCACACCGGGATGAACAACCACATGAAGGATGGCTCAGCAAACAAACAGCTAGTCACACGCATGTGATGACTCAGCAAAACTCCAAATGACTACCGAAGAATACGCCGGCCGTATTATTCGAAGCCAAGATGGTGATAACCAACGTGATGTTGCTTATGTGGTCACAGAAGAGAACGATGGGCGGAAGCCTTTGAGCGCCACGTACCCCTTGGTTACGGTTCGTGATCGCGTGCTCGGACTTTCGCCTCACCGTTCAGAAAGAAGAGTGTGAGGAAAGATAGAAATGAAAATACAAGAAACACAACCCAATAAAAGAATCCACTCTAATTCTTTAGAAACTCGCGTGTCACCACACAATAGCGGAGTCAGTAAACCGGAGCTTATCTGCTCAGCTATTGGTCCTTTAACTGGTGACGCGCGGTCTCGCTGAAACGGCGGAAATGACCGACCGGAAAACAAAATCAATGAATGCAGCACTTAAAAGTTACAGAAATCATGTGTAAACAACCCTATGTTACACTATCTCTGCCCAGACATAAGCCTCTTACGTTGCGTTGCTCCGATCATTCGGAGTTTGAAAGAATGATCCGCTTAAACGTTCGCAGCGTCGTCCTCGGCGGGATGCTGGCGGTCCGTTATTCTGATGATGCGGAGTGTTGATCTCTCGGCGGCAGCGGAGAAAATCACCGTTGAAGAAAAGTTAACAAACTTTGTTTCGTCCTTAACAAAGTCGGCGCGCGGCTCGTTAACGTGCGATCAGCTGATTGTCCAGCGATCCACGTCGTATGAGGAAAAAAAGGAAAAGTTACGGAGAAAAATACAGCAGTCTGTTTCTCGGCCTGCGAGTTGCAGAACTGTGACCCGGGATCTAAAATGATGTTAATCAAAACGTTTGATTGTTGCTCCCTTTGGGCGGTTTGGACACTTGGAGAGCCTGGAGCAGCTCTCACTGTCACAGCACGCACGGGGAAAAAGCGCATGCTGATGGTCGCAGTGACCTTTTATTACCTGAGTGACGTCACCGTAGATTCCTTAGGGATGGCTGGCACACAGCCAATGTCTGTGCTCGTTCGGGGTTCGAACTCAGGAATTTATGACTAGGCGTATGCCATAAAATAGATTTCTAACGGTTAGTCACTCTAAGTCAGGCTTTATGGGTCACATGTAGGCCTCTCTATTGTTCTCCAGAGCACATGACCAGAGATCCCAACATGTATATATGCAGGCACATATCCGTTTCTCGCAGTATAAAGTGACTGCTCCCACAGGGTAACTATGAAGACATTTGTTCAGTTTTTAATCAGATGTATCCTACAAAAGGAAAAAGAATTCTGACAATAAAAAGGGTTGCACAAGACAAGATTCCTTTTATAGGAAAATTTTAATAGTTATTCAATGTTCTACATTTTACAGTAAATATACAATTACAAACTTGGCTTAGTTATAGTACTAAGATCACTAACTGATCTTTAAAAAAAATAAACAAACAAACTCAAAAAAAGTAAACAAAAAAAAAAAAAAAAGAAAAGAAATAAAGAAAAACAAAAAAAACCCAAATTAACAAAATTAAAAACAGATTTACACTTCATATCACAAGCCTGACGCTGGTCCTTTACTCTGGACCAAATATCTAACATACAATTCACTTCTCTCAACGCTTAACAGACGTTGGGCTTCTGTTTCAAACACAACCTTTACGGTAACAGATATACCATAGCATGTGCAAACTGGGTACCAAACTAAAACTTCCAAAGATGGGGTTGTTCCTAATACTCGATCCAATGGGGATACAAGTATGCTTTTTTTTTTCTTTTGGAAGACAAGGAATTTCCACTTTTTGCATCACATTTAGTCAAATTAAACTAAGAGATCTCTCTGACATATTGAAATTAAAAAGCTGCAGCAGAACATCGAAGACATTTAAGAGCCTACTACTCACTGTGATAGTAGTGTTTTAATTTATAGTCGTGAAAAAAACTAAGACTTAGCAACTGCAAGGCAAATAAAGAAAAGAGAGAGAGAGAGAGAGTGGGAGAGGGAAGATGGAAGAAGAAGAGAGATATTCAGCAAATAGTGTGGGGGGGGAAAAAGAACAGAGCAATCCTAATTAAAGTTACCAGCTTTCAACATTTGGAAACGTCACTGAGGACAGAATGATGGGTAATAAAAAGATGATAAAAGATTCATGATTAAGACAACTCTGCACAGCTCCTCCCCCCTCCCCTCCTCTCCCCTCCCAAACACATCAAAGTGTTCAACTGTCCATTTTCACTTAAGTGCAAATTGAAAGAAATGAGGCAAGGAATGAAGTAAAATGAGGAAGCAGTTTGACCACGCTGAAAAACTCACTGTGATCTGTGTGTCTGCTGCTCTAGTGAGCCTTCATGTTAAAAACTCTTATTTTTTTTTGACATAAAATGATCAACTCCTCCTCTAAGAGCAATGAATAAAACCTTTTTTTGAGAGTTTTAGTTTGTTGTCTGAATTGGCATTTCTGAAGAGACATTAATTTGGGAAAGATACCCCTGGAAAAAAAAGAAAAAAAAGAAAAGAAAATCTTAGTGCTAAAAATGTGACATCCAGTATTAAACGACACCAATTAGTGGGCTCAAAACCTTGAACCACGGTGATGTGTGATGCAACATCCACACTTTGTCAGTGGCGACATCTAGTGGAGATTTAACAAATGGCAAAAAAAAAAAGAAAAAAAGAAAAATACAATAGATAATCACAATTAGTGACACCAATTTATCCCATACTTCAATATGACCGCTACTGAGACAGGGTGGAGAGGTTTGCAAAGGTCTGAAAGCACATAAAGGCTGTGAGAGCAAAGGGTTAAAAGAAATGGCAAAAGTGAATGTGGGAGGAGGCTGAACATCTGCATCGTTTTGCATCCTCGAACGTGACAAAACTAAATGTTTGATTGGTTGGAGAGATGCAAAATGGCCTCTGAGGGAATTTGTGGCACAAAGTGAAAACAGGAGCAACACAGAGGATACAGTAATAAAGATAAAAGGGGAGACAGGCAATAAGCATTAACAACAGTGTGAGAAAAAGGACAGCAATAGGAAAACACAGATTCACAGGAAGCTAGACGTAACAAGGACTCAGAATTCACCGGTTACTTAAGAGAAGAAACTAATATTTACTGAACGACTGTTGGTGAAATATGGCACAGGACAAATGGAGGCTGAGGGTTTTCAAGACATCATTCAATAGATCTTTGCGCCCACAAGACACAACAGAAAGATCCAAAAGCATCTTGGTAACCCTTTGCTAACGCTAACCATTTTGGTTCTGTCATGACTCCGTCCTCTGTTTCCTCAAGGTCTGTAAATCCCGGTGTATTTATAAAAAGTGGGTATTTGATGACGAGAATTTCCCCAAGTCCTGAAGTTTATTTACTAGACCTTGTCTTAACTCCCCCCCACCCCTCAGTGCCAGATAAGTAGAGGACAGAGATGCAGAGGAGGTAAAACAAAATATATATATATTAAAAGCACAACAGTAGCTGCCACACTGATGCAACCATGCTTAACTAGAAATACATTACTGTACCACTTGCTGTATAAATATACTGCATTTTTTTTTAAACTTAGAGATCCAATGCTATAGTGAAATACACCTGAATATTATGCATACTTATTATGCTTAACTGACCAGAGGGAACAAAGGAAAAAAAAAAAGTTTAAATGAGAAATACTGACAGAAGTAGTGGTTGTTTAAATAAATCCTAATACGAATAATATTACTGCTGTCGCAAGAAAATCCACTTCCTTTATCTTTTCAGGTTTACTGGCTTGAATTAAAAACATATAAGATCCTTACATGGTGGGAACATGTTAATACACTCATGCCGACTAAAATCCACTTTAGATCTTTTAAACGAGGGTCGCTTTAAAAATAAGGCTCGAAGATAGACGATTTTCATCCGACAGCAGCATTTTGTAATATTTTCTTGAGAATTAACCTACTCGTGTACAAACATCTGGACTAAGAATACCTCAAACACTCAACCTTATTGTTTTATTTTTAATTACAATATAAATTGCTTCTCCCTCCCTCCTGCACTACAAAGCCTAGGTACCTGTTACTTCGTATTATAGTCAAGTTTTTTTCTTGTTTTATATTGTGCAATATTTCCTCACAAAGTTATTCAATACCCAAATTCTTGATATGTTCTACTCTTCTTAGCAGTAATTAATATTAAATGGTTGCTGCATACAGAGCCTGTAATCCACATTTAGAGATTACAACTAAGCATATTTAAACAAAAAAACAAACAAAAAAAAAAATCAATTCAAAACGCTGATAAAATAATTACTGTAAGTTAACAGCTGGAGGCATTCCCTCTTATTTTATTGCATTATCAAACCACTTCATCTACATACCCGCACAGTAAATGCTTTTTGTTATACCAATCTGTACTCTGCAGATCATGAAGTTGTTGTTTGAGTCTCCTTTTTTTTTGTTTTTTTTTTATGTTTTTTTTAAATCCTGAAAAATACCACAGGCCTCACCTACATATTAAATTCCACCACCACCACCACTCCGTGTGTTCGTAGTGTTTGATTCAGACAGGTGATCAATACCTTTCTATGAACAGAAATGCCTTTACATGTAGAAGCATAAAAAGGCAAACAGAAAATGGCTATATATGGTCCTCGTCTCATTGGCTCAAATATTATCCTCAGCAAATGACAATTTTCATGAAATCAAACTTTATGCTGAATATTTAATAGTTGAGATTAATGTTTAAATGCAGATATGTGTGAATCTCCAACTTTTGCAAAAAAGAAAAAAGAAAAGGAGCACAAGCGAACTTTTCATAAAAAAATACTAAAAGTCCAAAAAAGCCTCCCATTTGCTCCTGAAGGCTAAGCTGGACTGAACCAGTTTAAAACCGAGTGACACTGCATTATCACAGCTCTGTAGTCTTGCGAATATTTGTTAATAATCTTTATAGCCATGAATGTTGAAACCAGCACTTTTTGGATGACAGTACCCTCATTTTTCTCTTGAGATTCACATGGGAATACCCACACAGTGAAAAAACTTGGACCCAAATTCTGAGAATAACAAATCATCCCAACGACATGGGCCAGATGTCCACAACAATACAGCTGACCGGACCCAATCTGTCAATATGGTGCAGACCCATCCATGTCATTGGTTTGGTCTTTTCAGCACTCATGGCACTGTGGAATGGACAAGTGGACTGAATCCTGTCTGTCAATCAGAAAATGTATTGTAATGGCTGGTCCTTTATTAAGCATATACTCAAGAGTCTGGGTTTCTATCTGTCTAGTGTTTGGTTAGAAGTCCTCGCATGGAAGAAGGAAGGAGGAGGAGGAGACGATGGAATCATAGTGAGAAGAATCAATGCACAATACATGTAGAGCAAAAATAGCAGTGTGTTTGTGCAGTCTCTTGCAGGTGAACTGTCACAAACTCAAATGTATTGTACCTTGAAATGAAATGACCAACTGTGACCCCATTCTTCCTTCCCTCCTTGCTGTCTGTTCTCCCTTTGTCATCCCGCTCGCCTCATGTAGAAGTCCATGTTGTGTGTGTTTGTTCATCAGTAACAACTTGACTGGAGGTATTATACAGTAAGTGCCACTAAGTGACTGCGTGTTTTCCAACACACCACTGGAGCCACTGTGCGTGTGCATGCTTGTGTGCATGAGAACGTGCCCACGACCACCCATTTTTTGGTGGTTATTATATGGTTATTCTAAATATGTTGCACATATGCTGTGATTAAAATTTCAACAGTGCCACAACATACCAGCCTGCATAGTATGTAGCATTAAGTAGGCATTGTTTTCTTAGTGTACTTTGCTAATGTGGACACAGTGGGACACGCAGCAGGATGGGTAACGGTCACTTAAGTGCTCTGCTCATAGCGACATAGCACTCGCATGGAGACGTAACGACAGGGATGGCAGATTGACAACTGCTGGACAGACAGCTACACGCTGGAAGACGACTGCGATTAAACCGAAAATGAAACAAAGTGGATAAAAAGAAAGGATGAAAAGGAAGGAAGATCAAAGGTAGGAAAACAGAAAAAAGTGGGGTTAAGTATTAAAAAAATTAAATAACCCAACAGAACCACACAAAATAAAATCCTAATTCTGTTAAAACCCTGTGCTGATATCTAGTTGTTAGAAAATTTGGCAGCATAAGTCAATAAGTCTTTGTAGTGACTGACAGAGATGATAATGAGGAATAAGTGCCCAATATTTTCCAGCCAACTGAGCAGCAGCAGCAGGAAGGACCACACACACACCAGCACAACACAGAAACAGGAGCAACTGACACCTGATTGGTCAAGAGTCCTTCTGGAGTTCCATTGACAGACAGAGCAAAAGCAAGTGAGGAGATAAAAAAAATAATAATAATTAAAAAGAAAAAAAATAACCATTCAAAATAAGGTAATGACTGGTTGGCAAATGAACAGAGAAAAAAATAAAAAAATAAAAGCAGCTTTCAGAAAAAACGTTAGAGAATGTCGCTTAATAACAATAACAATAATAGTAAAGTGGCTGTTGCACTTTAGTTTTGTTCTTGCAGACAGGTGCCGAGTTCCTGTGGTTACCAGTGGGAGCCCGTGTAAGATTTGACCAGTTGCATACGATGGTGGACTCCAGATCTGGGTGGAAAGGAGAGCAGAGGCACACATTGGTGACTGATTTAAACCAGCCACAGTCCTCTGAGGAAAAGAGGAGGGTAAAGAAAAAAATACAAGGCAGCGCAGTTTGTTCAAGTCACAGTGACAACACAGATGGAGGAGAGAAAATTGGGGTGCTGAAGAGCAACTCAAAGAAGAAAAAGCAAACAGCAGGAGGGCAGACTCACATGACGGGTGGGCTCTACCAGTGAGGCGGTACGTAGCTGTACCCAGGTGTCCCTTGGGGCCTGTAGGTTGGCACAGTTACTGGGTGTCCTCCGATCTGGGGGTGCTGGGGCGTTGTCAGCAGGGTCCCTACAGCGCGTTAACAACACCATTAATGAGCTTTAGCCATTTAGGAATCCATCTGGCAATAAGCCAAGAAGACTCAGGTTGTATTTTCTTCTCTCAGTGGAAAGCATTTTTCCATTTTATTTTTTTTAAGATTCACCAAACATTTTGTTATGTTTGCCCTGTTTTTTTTTTTTTAAAGCATTTAAGCAGCCATGGCAACATACTCCAGCTCCAACATTGTGAGTCCTGTAACTCACAATTACTTTTATTGTTGTTTTATCTTCTTGTTTTATCTATCTTTGACATGCAGGAAAGAGAGAATTATTTTTACTTAAAAAGTGTCATTAATTGATGATCAAAATAAATGGGAGTTTAGCTGTTGTAAGCGGCTAGTTAATTAACTGTCCACTTGTTTAGGATCTAGTCCATACCTTGTTTAATGATATACAGACCTGACGCTGCCAAATACACAATATGCAAAATCTATTAAATATGCAAGCCAAAATAAATAGAAACCCTAAAACCCTAAACACGACACTTCAACACGCATTCAGTGAGCAAGATTGAAAAATGTGTGTGTGCAAGTGTCAGAAACCCCCACCTCCAGCGCTAATAACTGACTTAAAATCAGATTACAGTCAAGGTAGAGGCCTCAATACCAGAATGTCACTTCTGAACGGAAACAAAGTTTTGTGCCTACCTGCGCTCATGGCCATGGTTGTCCCGGCTACCATCCCCATGGCAGCCATACCGTTGTTGCGAGGAGCAGGAACAGGGACGGGGGCAGGGTAGAGGGCTGTAGACGGGATGCTGTTAGGCTGTACCACAGTGGTGTGATGGATCACATGTGGCTGAGCCGCATATACTGGCTGGGGATAGTACGCTCCCTGTCAGGATGAACACAGGAGATGGTAGGTGAGGCTGAGTGTGTGTGTGTGTGTGTGTGTGTGTGTGTGTGTGTGACATATAACGCTCACATTAAAATAAAAATGTTTATCTTATTTGAAGGAAGTCTGAGAAGATGGTTTAACTACTCATAGTCATTTTTCACCGCTGGAACAAGAGAAGCAAACAGAAAAGATTAATTTTCCATCTCTCTTCTTCCTTTTAAACTATTTAAACATTAGAAATGTGCACGTTAGGAAAAAAAAATATTCTGGCTCTGTTATTGACTCATCATTTGTAACTGCAAATGATGAGTCAATAACAGTGTATATATCATATATATAATATATATCATATATTCAAATAATTCTATCTTGCGAATAAACCAGTTCATTTATTGAAACAGACAGCGCCTTGTTTTCCTTTCTTTTTCATGTTTTTTGAGAGAGGAAAGAGAAATAGAAATTCTCTCATCCACACACTGAACACAGTACAAGGTCTGAATCAAAGCTACATCCCTGCAGCCAGAAATGATGAAATGTGACTTAAAAAACAATTACTGCAGAAACAAAATCTGAGCCGAAGGCAAAAAAGGAGATTTTTTTTTCTCCCTGCTCACAAGAATTTGTTTAAAGTTAAAATACATAACTCTTGCAAAGATGATAGACTATTTGTTGCTCCATTTATAGAATTGCTTCACCTGACTGTATTTGTGCTGTTGAGTGTAATCAACAAACCGGACAACATAAGCATATTAAAGTCCAAGTTACATGGCACAGCCAACCGAACAGATGCGACATGACAAATCTGATGTTTACAGTTTTCAGTACCAGAGTAGAGAGTGCGTCTCTGAGGTAATGTTGTCACTGTTAATTCAGTGTCTTTACCTGTGCATAAATGTTCTGCTGAGGGTAGGCACTGCGGATGGGGTACATCGCTGTTGGGTATGGGGTGGGGGTCGGGGTGTAGGGAGGAGGTGCTCCATTGGACTGAGTGGGAGGCACTTTGTATGGAGTGCCTGCTGAAGTATATCCTGAACACAGGCAAAGACAGAGGGGGGAAAAAATAAAAAAGGATTAGAAATAAATTCCATTAGAGCTTCACCGATGAGAGTTTGTTGTCTTAACCCTGTTTTTTTGTGGAGTTACTGCAGCAAGCTGTGAACACAGCACAGCACTGACAGATCATCAAGCTGAGAGTGTTATAGGGAACTTATTGGAAAACAGCTGGCTGTTTACACATTCAGCAGATACAAAGCAACATTAGTATTTTATAGTAAATCTGAGATTTTTTGTGTTTTAGACATTTGCTCCAACAAAACAAGACAGGACGTTGCCTTAGACTCTTCTAAGATTTTTTTTTTTTTTCCACTGATTTTTGATATCTTACAGACCAGACAATTAATCCATTAGTGAAAAGAATAATTGGGAGAAAAATTGATAATATAAAAATAATTAGCTAGCAAATCTTTTTTTGTTCTTCATTCCTAAAAAATCCTCTAGACGGGGGACTGGTGCTGTCTTTTAATAGGGCTTTAGTCTCAAAACAACACAGCCACAAACACACACGAACCTCCTTTAGTTAGTCTTTGAAGACAGCAATTTGGCCTTGCATTCCACTAAAAAGAACAGCAGTGTTATCAGTGTTTATGGAGTATATTCACGTTATTTTTTTTTGACGCATATACAGTCAAGCAACCTAAAGACGTCAGTTTCAGAGAAATCCCTTTTGATTTAACCGTAGTCACCATTTAAATAAGCCTACTTCAAAAGGCTTTTACTGTAGGACAGTGAAGGAATCTGCCACAGACCACTGCATTAATGTCTGCTGTGAACAGAGCTCTGCTCCATGGGGTGCAGTACCTCTGAACTGCCACTCGGAGGAGCCTGAAGGTCAAACATGCTACTAGCTAGTTGCTGCTGTGGAGCTTATGAAAGCGCCTCTCTCACACAAGGACAAGGGAACAAAGAGATGCTGGAGCTTCTGTGTGTGTGTGTGTGTGTGTGTGTGTGTGCATACTCTCACACACACATTCTTTGCTCCAACATGGATGCAGGGCATTAGAGGACAACAGTGTGTGACAATTACACAAAAGCCCTGCTGATAGAAAGGAGTTTGTCTATTCAATGGTCTTGAGAAATAATGACATTGACCTAGACATGTTTCTAACCAAACCGCAGCTGGCTTGACTGGAGATGGATGTTAGTCGAAAACACAAAATCTAAAGATTTGGATTTCACCACATATTAAGCTCAGCAGAACACAAAGAGAGTAGTGAAACAAAGAAGAAATCTGCTGATTTTAACATCAGCCTCAATAATTAGGCTTGAGTCTTTCGTTGGAACAAAGCTGGGTGAGCCCTGCCAAAGCATACCTGATATTTTGCTAGACTTCCAAAAGATAAAACCAAACTGGGGGAGGGGATGCGACGAAAGGGGCTTCAAAAGCAGCATGGATGAATTCTACAAACCCATAGTGCCTTGGAGAGATACTTAAAATTCAGGAGGAGACAATTCAAGGCGGTATCTTCACCCATATAAAAATCATAAAATCTTATCTTTTATATATTGATGGTAAATAATGGTTTGCAAATAAATTTTATTTACAAATATTATTAAAATTAAAATAAATTAGATTATCCCTATAATCCCTTTCCAAGATGAAGATTTTTTTTGTCATGTGTGAGACATTCAGGGATTTTATAGTTTTTTTCTCCTTTTTTTTTTTTTTTTAAACACTCGTTTACCATCTGTCACCCCTCTGTCTGGAACCACCTAAATATCACCTTTAAAATCAACAACTTCACAGAATGTCTTACAGATCTTACTGAAAGCACATCAGTATTGTGACAACATTATAGGGATCACTATTGGTGCTTTCACAAAATATTAAAACAATGGGATTTTTGGTAAATAATCATCAGTAATGTGGATAAAATCACTATCTGGGTAAAGGCAAATAGTTGAACAGCCTGTAAGTTCATACACCTCATAGCTACATCACTGTACTGTAATGCAACCTTTAAAACCAGGACAACACATATGATATCATGCTAAACAAAATCTAAAATTATATATAGTTTCATATCACAGTATATAAATATATTACCCAGCCTTGACGCATACATCATAATGTGCCAATAAACAAAAAGAGGCTGTAACGTGATATGATCATACTGGACTCAGTCTGAGTGTCTGGGCTTAAAAGTTCAAGATCGCCTCACACTAAACTATCTACATCCACACAGACACACCATATCTGGAAAGCACCGAGACAACTGTTATTCCCATCTGCTGCAGGGACCAGACACTGAACCCCAGCAGAGTACGTATCTGCTACTATAAGGCCACTGGCAGCTGTTAGCTGGCTTGCTTCCCATTTCTTCACCATCAATGCCCTTTAGGCTGGGATCACCACTTAGTGCTTTCACATTATTACAACCTGGGTGGAGCTTTGAGCAACCTTCTGCTTCTTCAGAACATACTACGATGAAACGTGTTAAAGTATGAATGATTGTGGAATTACATCAAAACAAAATGTGAACCACAAAAAAAAAAAAACTAATTTGAAAATGTGCTATGTATGCATAATCAGCACATAAATTCAGCGCAGCTCTACAAAGCAGTACAGTAATAGATCATAGGACTCAAAGTTAAAATTCCACCAGTGTGTAATTTATTCAACACATCCCATCTTAATCTAAACATTGACTTTCAGTTCACACCAACACATTTCTCAAGTGCTTCTCAGAATGCGAACTGAACGATTACAGCAATTATTCATGATGAACTGGTTGAACATCCATGTGTTGTTTAGGGTTCTTCCGTTTAGATATAGTTATTTAAGAATACTCTGATGTAGCACCAATCACAACCACCAAACTAGGAATAGTTATCCTGAATTTACTGACGTCCTACAATCTGAAACTCAATTTTGTCAACATCTCCTCAGGCTTTATAAAAAGAGGGAGCTCCTCATTAGGAGGAGTTGAAAGATTCCTTGTTGCCGTCGATTGGCTGGCTTTTATTATGGATTTGCATCTATGTCACTATTTTAAAGCCAGGTTTGTACCCATGACGACTGTGTTACTGTTGTCAGCAGTAGTTTTGCACATGAAATGTGATTTCTTCTCAGTGGGAACCACACACTATTGGCTTCCTGGTACATTTGTGTTAACTGTATGATTCTTAACTTATGTTTTAACCTGTTGTAATTACGCTCTTCTTCTATTTTGTATTGTGCAAATAAACAAATGGGCAACAGCATCATATCTATTCAACAAAAAGTAGGCAGAAAGAAACATATCCTTGCAGCTTGATATGTGATAATGATGTAAAGTCATCTGCATATTACCAGTGTGTCTGTGTGAGATCATACATATATTAAACTTGGCTGGATCCCCCAGACTCTAAGAGCAGTTCCTCCAAAGATCACCTTGTTAATTAGAAACAAAATTATCAAATGGTGTGCATGTATGTATGTGTGTTGGGGCTCACCTGGTGGATACCCGGGACTGCCTGTTTGATAGAGGTTGGGTGTATAGGTGGGAGCTGTGGCAGGATACCCTCCTGGATAGCCTGAAGATGAGAGAAAAAATATCAGGAACCACAGCTTAGCCACACACACACACACACACACACACACTACACTCCCCACCCCCCACACACAGGTAGGGCAGTTTTTGGTATAGTCGGTTTTGCACAGATGGCGCTCATTAAAAAAATGTCTGCACCAATAACACGGTCGGCTGAATGTGTCTTACATACAGACAAGACACACCTGCCAATATGCTGTGGGAGGAGATAAATTCAGAAACATTAGCAGTGCACACAGACATGTGCAAAGCGGTGCAAGCGCACAGCGCGCACACACGCATGCACACACACACACACACACACACACACACACACCATTGTGCGTCATCAATTACAAATCAACCAAACAAAGCACATTGTGAAAAAGCTTTTGCTGATGAAAAAGCTGTGAGTTCGATAGAGAGGGAGGCAGAGAGGAGAAAAGCAGGAGACTTAAGAGACAGTACGTTCTGCACACCGCTTTCTATTATTGGCAGTCAATCTCAGACTGTTCAGTAGCTTTGCACCTTTGCTATATCTAGCTTTAACTGCTCTCTGCTGCTGTTGCAGGGTGAGCTACAGTCAGATGGAACAAATGTAAAAAAAATATATATATATATCGGCGTCAATCTACACTGCAGCAGAGACTAAGGTTAGTGAATCTGTTCTCAGTTCGGTTTAGTACATTTGTATTACAGATTACACAAAAAAAATTCATTACTTAACATACATAACAAAAAGCCAACATTAAATTCAATGTGTTGTTATGGATATAACTGAAAATATGCATTGCATTTACATTTTCAATTTCACACAAAACTCCATAACCTATAGTCTGATTAGTGCTGAAACTATGAAGTATTGACATTTCAATTACCCAGAGAGAAAAGTTGACATAAATTAAATATAAAACAAAATAAATATAATTTCAATCACTCAAATTTTATAAGTGATCCCAAAACATCTTCACATTCCAGCTACTTTTCCTGCTTTTAAATAATTTAAGACTTTAAGAATCTGAGTGGTTTGCCAGTTGGAAGAATAACAGAAGTATCATCTCAGCTGAACAGCTGCAACACTGCATGGTTCAAAGGACTATGAACAAAACGTCTGGTAACTTGTTCAATTCATCATATGCGCTGATCTGAAGCCTTGCATTAAATGATACAACAGTGCGCCAGATGCTGTTACATCCTTATAAACACACACCAAGCTATTTTAATTAACAAGCTCTTTAAGTGTGATATGCCAGTGCTAAGAAGGGGGAATGATCATGGTTGGTGCTCCTTACCGGCACAAACATATGTATGTGCCTATTGACAAACTAAAAATAAAATGTCAATACTTTACGATGTAAATGAAAGAATACCAAGCAAAGCTCTCAAACTGTCATCATTAGCTGACTTACACGATTTGAGACGCTACTGTAATGCTACATAAAATTGAGACCAGCTCAAAGACTGACATAAAGCATATGAACAAACCAGGTGTTAAACAGCCTAGTTACAAAGGTGTTTTTGCTTCAGAAATAATGACTGAATTTGTTCACATCTTAATTACAATTACAACTAACAATGTTGTACTATAGCCCCTCTCTGTTGCATTATTCCTGGTGAGATGTGTTGGCCACAGTTAGTATGGTTAGAATATTTCAGGGCTCATTTTCTTATGTTAGGGAGAGGCTATTTACTATCAGTTAGATTTGCATCTATTAAAATCTACTTTTATGGACACACAAGATGGACTGCTTACTAAATGACATTCATGAAGAAAAAGAATAAAGTCTCTTTCAGGGAATAACACCTGAAGAACAAGCTCCTCAGACTTTGTCACATGTATGTCTTTTAGCACATGCAAATGTAAACTAAACAGGAGTGAAAGCACATAACTACAAGCAAAACAGTACTTTCATTTTACTTTCATACTAACTCCTTTGTAAATACATGTGTAAACTTACTTAACTACATCTAACACTTTCTAATCGAAACTCCTACAGCACATTTAAAGAGACCAAGAGAAGGAAACTGTGTGTAAAGAGTGATGGATGTATCAACAAAATAAAACAAGAAATAAAATAATAGTAGTAAAATAACATCAAGATGGAGTCAGTTTATCAGTTTCAAACTTTTGCATTGGGTTAGAAAGACGTTACAAGAGACAAAAGAAACAAATCTGAAAATGCGAAAAAGGCTTTAACAAAACCTTCACTAGTTTTTAATTTTAATATTTTCTACTGCACATATCCTCTTTGAAAACTACATTAGTGTACAGTCATAATATTAAGGCATTTCAATCCATTGCTCAGATTTTTGCCACCTATTTTTATTAAATGTCTTTTCTACTGCAGCAATCACGTTTGTTTAGCTTAAAATGTTAATGCTTTGTTCAAATGCCCTTTAAGAATATTTATCGCTCTGGAACATATTCTGTGGACTGGAAAAAACTGGACGTAATGTAAAATTGCAAGACAGTATGCATAAAAATTATGCTGTTACTTAAAAATCTACATGGGAACAGGTTGGCAAGAGAGAGGAGCCAATATGGGGTGAATGAGCAAAAATCACATCAGCTGGATGCATTAAGGACTTGTCAATCAAAGTTGAAACCTTCGCAGTATTTTCACCTTGATATTTACCTGCCGGAAAAACAATTTTCTAAACCGTGAAAAAGTGATTTAAGATATGCTAACACTAACCCATTTATAAAGAATACAAAAGAGGCTTTATCACTCAAAACTTTTCACTTTTACAGAACTTCGGGATCATTGAGAAGCCATTAGCAGCATGATCTTTCTCTTCTTGAGTGACTCAGCAAGGTTTGCCCATTGCAGCCATCCCTGAAAAGATCATTTTAGTGATATAGAGGAGGATAAATGTACATGTGAGCATCTTACCTGTAAAGGCCATGTTCTTAGGGTTTCCATATGGGGTGCCAGGCTGAACAGGGCTGTAGACCGGATTCATAGCTGAAGATAACCTGTTCTTACTGAGAGACAAAGAGAGAGAAAGGGAGAGAGAGTGAGTGAGCGAGAGAGCGAGAGTGAGCGAGAGAGAGAGAGAGAGAGAGAGAGAGAGATTGAGAGAGATTGAGAGAGAGAGAGAGAGAGAGAGAGAGAGAAGGAAACAGAAAGTGTGGCAGGGAAGGGGATAAAAGAAGAGAAGGAAAATGGAGGGGAGAGAGACATGAGCCATGTAAATTGGAAAGAAAATTGTTCTGATTATAAAGCACATACACACACGCTTCACACACATTAATCCCAAACTCGGGTTCTTAAGGCGACAGCTGAAGCATTTTGCCAGCATGCAACAAAAAAAACAAGCCCCGTGAATCCTCATCCTCAAGTAGGCTCAACATGAGCATGTATTTAAAAACACAGTGCTGGAATAAAAAGCCACAAGTACTGACAAGAAAGCACAAGGACGCATGGATCCACAGAAAATAATCATTTGGTTTCCTGTGTGGCATTACAGCTAGCCAAATGTAGCCAAATGCAGGACGAACTCCCCTGGCCTGGTTTCCACTACAGGCCAGAACGTAAGAGTGGCCAAATGTAAAAAATGTATGGTGCTGGAAATGGCTGGGGTAAAGACCTCATAACTATTTATATTGTATCTCCCAGAAGACATCTCTCTCTACCGGCCTCCCAATGTTGGCGAAAAGACCTCAAGTTTTTCTTTATTATTTCAACTTACCTGTCATTGAGAATATGGGCATGGGGAAATCATGTACGTGTGTGTGTGTGCGCGAGAGTGTGTGTGTGAACATGCATGCCCCGTACCTCTTGTGCGTGTCTGGTTGATACATGAAACTGAATTTGTCTGTGGGATGCCCGCTCGCCATTCTTGCTGTATGCAAATGAGGAAGGAGTGGAAGTGGATATGCAAATCTGAAATTAAAACAGCGAGAGGTCATGATTACAATGAACACAGAAAAATAAAAATAAAAGAAAATTAAAATTAAATAAATAAAATAAACAGCAAAAAAGCAAGCACCAGTGCAACGGCAAATGGTTAGTGACAGCAGCAGGGGGAGACAGTGACTTGGACAGCATGTTTGAGTGAGTGTTTGTGCTAACTACTTCGTCTTTGGCAACCAATAAATGCAATTAATAACAGTGCTAAATGCTAAACAGTGCATGGATAAAACAATTTGCAAATATTGTGACAAATGGACTGTTTGCTTTTATTTTATTCAAACACCAACAGTTGTTTTTGTGCATACAGAATAAGCTGTTTCTTGCAGTGCTGAAGGATAAAATAGGATTGAACTTTTACGAATTTCTGTGTAGAGCCTATATGATGTGCAGACTTCCGTGACAAAGTAAGGCATGAGTGTGAGTGTATATATGTGCATATGTGCAGTACAGAACATCCAATACAAGGAGCAAAGCAAACATCAAGACAGCCAAATGAAAAAGCACAACACACCCAGTGAGCTGGCAAATGACAGAGAGCAAAACAGGAAAGAGAACAAAATATAGTACAAATAGACGGAGTGTTGCTCCGAGCCATGAGTAAGCATGATCCAGTGCACATGAGCCAGAACCACAAGAACACTGCACAGACATAGAGCAGAAGAGCTGAGGAAAAAATAAAGAGAGGAGAGGTGTATGTGAGAGCTGCATGTTATTTGAGTTCATGCGTATCTTACTTCCATTTGTGAAAGAGATGGGACCTGATATGTGATGACAGTGATGAGGCCATTCGTGTCTGGTTTTCATGTGTGTATGTGTGTGAAGGTAGAAGACTGTGTGAAACATAAAGTGTTCTCTGTGCACACCAAATCAGTTACCCATTCACCATGTAGAGGTTCATTTTATATATTAGTTTAATTTATTCATTTTTACATACTCGAATGACTTTTTCACCTCTAGATATTTGTGAATTCGATTTTACCCCAAGGTAAATTTCCAACTTATACCCGACCGATCCATCCTGGATCTGCGTCTCATGGCCAGTTGACAAATCCTTTAGATGCACACAGATTCACTGTCATAATTTCTGGGCATACACTGTGCCGTGGTGATGCCAAATGGCACCAAGTGACACTTCAAATTAGGCAAGAAGGCATTTCGATGCTTCATCCAGGAACGCTGATGTCAAAACACCCAAAGACACTTTGACAGCTGAATGTGAGTACAAACACATGTGCAGAGGCTTTTGAGATGTTTTAAGCATCTCTGAAACATATGTATGCATGTCCCAAAAATGAACAAAAACATGAACTTGTTTGTGGGTGTGTAAAACATCAAGAGCGGGGGATATGTCGACTCTGATTCATAATACACGTATTCATATCTTAGAACAAAAGAATGTCCCGGGTGAACTGATTTACTTATTGCTGAACACGGCACACACTACATTCCTCATTAATCTACTGTATCTCCTAAACAGTAATTCCCTCCACTAGGACTACTTTGATACAACACTAATATAATAATAAAAAAGAGATAGTCAATACCTCTTGACACTACGTCAAAAAAATCAAAATAATAATAATAATAAAAAAAAACACCTAGAAACAGCATTTTTTTCCCGATTATTGGCAAATGACTAAATTAAATAATAAATTACTTTTAGTCAAGTAAAAAATACAATATTTCCCTCCAAAATGTAGGTGGTTGGAAAAATAAAGTAACAGAAAATGCAAGTACCTCAAAATTGTATTTGCATACAGTACTTGAGATAAATAATGTACTTAAGTCCTTCAGTGGTTATTCTAAACTTTGACAAAATTTTTATTTTTACTGTAAATACATACTGGTCACAAATATGACCTAATATATGATCAATCCCTTTGATGACTAACGATTAGTCCTAACAATAAAATAAATAAAACATGTCAGTTGATCCCTAGATCACATACCAACACATCTGTAATAATATTAACATCTGTGTTGAAAAACAAATCATTGGGAAAATTAAAATGTCCACCTGATGATGACTCTTGCTGAAAAGGGATCACCAAAGTTATTACTATTTGTCCTGAAGGTAACATGGATATCTGTTCTAAATTTCAACAACAGTCATCAAGACAATTTACTTAAACCATAAATGTTAACCTGCTAGTGGATGCTAGAGGTAAGGTCAAGTGATGATTAGGACCCCTGATCTGGGAACTGAGGAAGACTGGCTCATCCACTAACCAGAAGGTTGGTGTTTTGAGCCCGAGCTATAGCTGTGTGTTGAAGTGGACAGAAAGCGCTGAATCGCTCCTCATGAGTGGGTCTCCACCACGCATGGCAGCATGATTGCCATCCCTATGGCCAATGCTGATGGCGCAGGTAAAAACTGCTTTCACTATTTTTTTTTTATTATTATTTATTTATTTTTTTTAATTACCATCATTATCATCTCTTCAGGAGAAGAACATCACATGACTATTTATTTGCTTTATGGTATTTGTAGTATTTTGATGCACATTTTAAATTTTCTTATAGCTTAACAGACACTGAATATCAAAATCATCAAATCGAAGTTACAACCAGCCATGTAAGAGCTTTAACAAAATGATTACCATAATCCGCTGGTTATTCAAGGGAGCTAAGTTGCAAAGCGCTTCTAAATGCACAGTGTGAGGGAAAAGCACCCAGTAACACATGGACAGGTGGCTAACCCCGAGGTCCAACTCTGCAAAGACAACACACACCTAATTACAGTTTTGCCCGGGAAAGACGAGTGTGTTCATCTGTTTTAGCCTGGTGTGTGTGTGTATGCAGGGGCAAAGGTGGCAAAAAGTGAATGAGCGAGAACAAGAGGGGTACAACAGTGTGTCTAATGAAGGTGTGTGTGTGAGGAACAGAAGACAGCAGAGATGCATGTTATGAGTAGGAGTGTCTAACCACAAGTCCCTTTGTTTTGAGGAGGAGGTGACGATGAAGCGCATTAGCCCTCTGTTCCTTAAAAAAAAAAAAGTCCCCTTTTAAGTCAGAAGACCTCCAAACCACTATCCATGACTGTAAAAGACCTCACAATAACCAGACAGAGAAAGGAGTGTACAGTTACTTGTAGGAACAGAGGTGAGTCACACATATCACAGAGATGAACTAAAACTACACCATATTGTACAATGTCAAAAACATACCCACATTTGGTTATAGACAGACACCAGCAAACAGTTTGGGCTGTCAAGGCCAAATACTTTAAGTAGTGTAATTTGCAGAAAGCTTTTACTGTGAAGGAGCGGCAGAACTGCAGGTACACGGCGTTCACAAGCAGCTCTGAGGACTATCTGGTCACAAAGAGATGGTCTGAAGTTATACTTGCACTTTATAACAGCTGCATCAGAATTTACACTAAGCACACACACACATTTTGATGAATTTTTTGGGGATTTTTCTTTTCACTCTTCTCTCCATGATAGAAAAACACCTTCTTGAAAGAGGGCAGGGTTAGCTGCAGTGCACCATCCCTCCATCAGCCACAGGGCTGCTGCTCACAGGGGACAGTGATGATGAAACTGTACGTGACACTAAGTCCTTTCACGGATCTCCTGACAGCTATTACACCTCTCGGTAGGTTACGACAATCAAACCAGTGACCATGTTACCACAATTTTGACTCCACAACAGCTTGCCATCCTCAACATGGAATTGAGTTTCAGTTCATCTTTCTTTCTGCTACGCTGCAACGGTGAAAATCATTTATCAGAAAATTGGATTTGCACTGAAAATTGATACTGCTATTTCTGTTTCCTTCTCTGTCTGTCTCCCACTCGCTCACTGAAACTGCTACACAACAGCCAAAAGATGGGGTATGCCGTCTAGTGGATGTTATTCACAATTACGAACTGACTTGCTTTCTGTCGATGGCTTGTCACCACTACAGCGACCAAAAATAATTCACACTTATCTTTGAAGATTTTTCTCACTTTATATTTCATTTCCTGAAAGATATGTAGGCTTACTAAATGCTACCACAAAAAAATACCACAACATAACAAAGTAACATAAAATATATGGTAATATCGAAACAAAAAAATAATTAAAAGTTTACTATCATAAATTTGACAAAAATAGCACAGAATGGTCACTTTTGAGAACATGGAACCAGGAAATATGTGCCATTTTTGCTTGACAAACACATGAAACCATCAAATCACTGAGTTGGTAATCATGTTTTTGACGACCGGCTCATCATTTCAGGGATTCATTCACTGCTGATTGACATAATGAAAGAGACCTTCCTGTGTTACTTTTCAGGACTTTGTCAAGCTTAAACTCTATTAGTGGGACTTCATTTGGACTGAATGCACATAGCCCCAAGGCCTGAGTTCAAAAACAAAGCTTGCTAGCCTGCAAGCTCATAGAGCTGTGGTCCGTCTGTCTGTCTTTACGTGTTTTGTGTGAGATCAGTAATGTGCCAGTTAGGTTTTTTTTTCCAGATCATTAAAGTTTATGCCCACATTTTTTTTATTTGTGCATGTTAATATAAATACATGCACGATTCAAAACAATAATGTTGGTTCCACTCCATAAAGGGAGATTCCTGCAGCCCAGAGGGATGAGAAGAGGTAATAATGAGGGAGGAGGAGGGAAGGGTTGTGAAAGAATAAAGCTCTCTCACACACACACTCACACACAAAGAGCACCATTCCTGGAGAACATGTACAATATAACACAACCCCCACACCGACTCTTATCCTCCCACATAATACCTCACCAGGCATCTACTCTTTAAGCAACAAATCAAAAACGGTAGGCGTCATCACACTTCTGCACAGAAGAGAATAAAACAGCTTTTTTCTTTTTTTTTTAAATCCTCAGGAAGGCAGCGTTTCACTTGGACCATACAGGAAGGAAACAAAGAAAATCTTCTATCAATAAATTAAGTGTAATAAGATGCATAAATAGTATTTTTTTCCTTACAGACCAATTTATATTCAAAATACCTACGGTGATAAGAACTCACACTTCATAGGCTTACACTGGGTAGGTCTTTTCCTATTGTTGACTTTATTCTATAGCATATTAACATGGGCTCCCTGGACTGTGAAGCTGACAGTGAGTCTATTGACAAAGAAATAATGAGTAATTGTTAATCATTTCAGACCTTTTTGAGCAATAATGTCAAAAGTACACAGGTTCCAGCTCTTCAAATGACAAACAATTTCCCTCTCTCTTGTTTTGTCATCACTGATAATAAACTGAAAAAAAATTTGAAATGTTGATCACCACAATTTAATTAAAAACCTTGACCTTGCCCTCTGGGAGAATGTCATAGGCATTTTTCATTATTTTCTGAAAAATTATTGACCACCTCTGATCAATTAATCAACAAAAGAAATGACACATTCTTGATAATGAAAATTATTTTCAGTTGCAACCCTACTGTATGACCACTGACTTAATATCCATGGCCATAACATGTAGTGTTTATGCAGGATCTGATCACTCATAATGTGAAGTTAATAAAGCAAATAGGTCTCCTGGGCCTTTAATAAAGCAGAAATCTTAATTGCAGGATGATAACATAACACGGGCCTAACGATCACACTAACTACAACCTACAGAAAGAAGAGGCAGTCTAGTCCAAGACCAGATCCTAACACTTTGTGATGGAATCAGAAATCCCTGCCTGCCTTCTATACAATCAGACCTGCCCTGAAGCAATGAGATCCGAGCACCCTTGGGCTATTTTAGATCTAGGACAGCACTATACACTCTGGGACAGCATCTGCCCTTTTCTCTGTGCCGGCGTCCTCCTCTTCTATTCTCCTTTACAAAATCATCTCATCAGTCACACACCTCCTAGACCCACATCCTTGGATTATGTGACAATATTCTCCCAGCCCTGAAAAAAATGGAAATGTTTTTTTCAAGCACAAAGTTCCTATACCATAACATAAATGCCCATCAATGTTATCCATTTATGGAGGTTTATGCTTCTGCTGTGGTAATTATTAGTTTTCAAAGGTATTGACCGATAAGAGGCACACATTTTTAGGACTGCAAAATGTCATATCCATGTACTATACTGATCTTTCAATCCTAGTACCTACTATGGGTCATGCTTTAGATCAATTTTTTAACACAATGACAGGATCAGGCCAACATTTTACCAACATCACAAACATTTTATAGTGTGAAAAGTTAACAGTATTACCTCCACTGAGGTTACAAGGAATAGAGAGGATGATAAAGTCGTCCCTAACAAAGAGAGTCCTTATTTAAGGTGTTAATTAGCGGCTTCTGTCTAACTTTCTTAAAAGGGAGCATCAAGTAATTTGACTTTAATAAGTTTGCACATCAACTACGGAATTACAACACTGATAGTAGGCATGAACAATACTGGGAAAAAAGACTGGAGGTCTACGGCCATGTATAATGGCCTAGTGAATCTGTAACAGTCCTTTTAAACCAGACAACAAAATTGTTGGATGGATGTTAAATGGAGAGAAAAGATTTCCAAGAGACATCTGTAGATACCATGTTACCATGACCCAGAAGGAAATTAAGCACTTCAGAGGAGCTAGAAAATCATGCAAGAACTCTGGTGGAAAAAAAATCCAATTTTTAGACACTATTGTGACTTTTATAAGCAAATTCTTTGATGCAGTTGAACCAAGTGTGCGCACATTATGTGCAGGCCCTCAAGTTTGAAAGCCATGGGGAAAACATTCATTATTTCTGCAAATCAAGCAAATTGATGAACTGTCGAAGGCACGGATGTGGCCTTTATTTCACAAGTACTTCATCAGCAAATAACTGCATTTTTTCCCCCACTAGCTTTCAAGTCATGTGACCCAGGGACTCTAAATCAATAGCAAAATTATTTACCGTACTAAACTGGACAAACAGGACACATCACTTTTACTGGATTTTGCTTCCACCTGTTGGTACCCGTTCACCGGTTACACTGGAACATTCCATTTGGGCTGTGTGTCCCTTTATCTTTTTTCCTGTCCTCTTTTTTTTGTCTACCCTCACGTAGTTAAGTAATAAATTATATTGTGATTTTGTACTGGTGTGCACAAACTGTGTAGACCACACATGCCACAAATATTCTCCAGCTTTTGCCATCTTTGTCTGAATAAAACAAAATCTTGGAAAATTCTGTAAGGATCCTTAAAGGCCTATTGTTTTATTTTTAAATTTTAAAGTTTCAAAATGCTGGTTGGCCTCCATGAGCTACAAAAGCTAAGTAATGCTCTAATTTATTACAAATCACTAGGCGTATCATTTTTTTGATTACTTATACAGTAAATGCCTCATCATCCTAATTAAGATAGGGGAGTACTTAAGCTGCTGGGCAAGGGCAAAATCTGTATGAAGATTGTCATGAATTTGTTTTTGAGTTTTAATAATCTTTAAGATTTTTTTAACACTGCTTTAGCAAAAACTAACAGACAATGTGAATTTACTTTTACTGAGGAGAAGGACACTGTCTTGTAGATAACTTTAAAATTTACTGAGGCTTTTAGTATAAAAGCTGCTCAAGACAGGCTCTATTACTCAGTGGTTTAAGAAGTGAAAACATATTCCAAATGTCCTCTTCACTGGATTCATTTTCTGAAGAACTTCTGAACAGTTACAGGGGGAAAAAAAAGGTTACTCATGCACACACACACCCCATTGTGAGCTGGGACAGTCAAACCTCTGATAAACAATCAATACCTCCAGAAAATATTAACAGCAGACAGGCATTATTGTCTGTGGTGAAGGAGAGACAAGACAAATACAGGAGGAAAAAAAAGACTATAGCACTGTAGTTAAAATGTTTAGGGACTGATCACCAATTGTCCTGAAGCCACTATTTCACCACTTGGTCACCACTTGTATCTGGTTACTCTCCTCTGATAGATGTTTGGTCAAATGTACACAGATGCAAAATGTCCAAGTATTTTTACCTTAAAACTGTACTCAGCTGAAGTACTTCAGTACATGTACATTCATCCATTTTCTTAACCACTTTATTCAAACAGGGTCGAGAGGTGGGGTACACCATGAACTGGTCATCAGTCAATCTCAGTGCTAACACACAAAGAACTAATGTGCACGTTATCAGGACTGTGGGAGGTCGCCAGAGTACCTGAGAAAACCCATGCAAGCACAGGGAGAACATGAAAATGTGGCAGGGAAGGGCCAACCCAGACTCCGACTCAAACCCTATTCCTGTGAGGCGACCACCACGCCGCCCCTTCGGTACATGTATTTACTATAAACTCCAAGGTGCGTTGCCAGTAAGCCACTTGTATCTAAAGGGAAAGATAGACCAGGGCCACAAGAATATTTCACAATCTTGAGTAGTCAAAAGCTGCAGACTGTAACTACAGTAACAACATGGGAAGACGCACTCTGATGTGGACAGTCCTCTGGTCAGTCTGTCATTTGCTCAACGGTAGCGTGTTCGTCCCTTACGTCGTTGTTTATTTTTGGGCTTTTGCTATTGTAACATGTCAAATGTCTTCTGTGAAAAGTAATTATTCAAACAGCATCCCAGGTGTACCGTAGCTGGGTATGAAGAATCAAAACACAAACGCTGTGTCCCAATTCCAAAATAAAATACAAGAAGAAACTCATGTAACGTACCATTTTGTAATAGCAGCATTTAATACAAGACACGCTGACAGATAAAGGTGCCACTCATAATAGATATATTGTACTTTTTCTGATCTTTTAGACAGTTATGATGTTGGATGTCCACTTTACACTTATCAATCTGTCTTGGCTATTGTGGTATATCATATATAGGCTAAGACTGCATTAGACTGCACATTACACAATTACACACAAAAAAAAGTTTTACCTGAGATGTACTGCCAGACGGTCTTGGGTGTTGATGGGGTCTTTGAACTTTCTTTTGTCCATAATGACACACTCTTTGAAGATCGTGAGGATACCACTAAATACTTGTTACACATCAAACTTTCCATCCCCTACTTCTGACAGTTACTCAAAGAGTTCACATTACATACTGTTTTGGTAATGCTAACATTGCTGCCAACATGCCGCCTCTGCATCTCGTCACAACCAATTCTATTTAACTGGACTCTGTGGTTCATTTCTAGCAAATGTACCTCTAAAGTCACTTACCAAACAAAAATATTCACTGGTTCCAGCTTCTACAATGTGAGGATTTCCTCTTGATTAAATTTCCCTTGGGATCCATAAAGTATCTAACTATCTATCTATATATTTTATATGACTGTAAAAGTGTACAATATTGCCAATAGGAATATAAGCATTTCACCTTGGGCTCCATTAAACTGGCCTTTTTTCCTCTGACATTTTGCAGATTAACTGATCAATCGACTAATTAATCAAAAGATAATGATAATGATGAGCATGAAAATAAACATTTGTTACAAGCCCAGCTTTAGCAATGAACTACACTGATAAATAATTTCCATTATGAAATCAAGTGTATTCAAATATGAGTCATTGTAAAACACTGCAAACTTTCCAATCAGTCCAACCACACCACTGTCTGTATCTGCTAGCCTATTGTTGATCATCAAGTTTAACAAACTGCAGGCTGGACATCAGAGCAGGACGAATCTAGGAGCTGCCGCCTGTAAGCATTTCATTCACAGATCCATGATGAGCAACTTATTAAGTGGTTCAAACCACATGGGAAGTAAATGCTAAGAAGACAACAGCCTGTTATAGAACCAGTGACTCTCGTAACATTAAGTGACTTCAGCTTTCAATAGTTTGACAGTTTTACGACTGAACTGTACAGCCCACCATTCATACAAATGAGACAGTGCTCAATGAATGCCCACCCCCTTTTCCCCTACCACTGCAGACAGGGGTCACTTTAGAAGTCAGAAGATGACATTGGACTAGCAAATACTTGAAGTACTTTGACAGATATTTGAATCAGAACAGCATTACTTTAAAAAAAACAAAACAATTCTAGTTGATATTAAGCAACCAATACAATGCCATTTGTGAGTGGATATCTCGAAGATGACATTGCATTTAAAAGGCTTTCATCTGTATCCTGCCTTCTTATGAGTCTTAACGAGACTGTGCAGACCCTGTAATTTTTTTGATTGGTAGAAACAATATGATTCATATGCTGTTCAAGGTTATGATAACAGCTGTCAACAAAGTAATATATTTTTGCATGACTTTAAATAAAAAAGAAAACAAATCACATCACTGAATGTATAGCATTTCTTCTAGTCTTTGCTGAATAATATTTGAACTGTGTGGAGTTTACTTACATTGTATTGCTCCTAGTGAAGGCCAAGAACAGCAGTGTATCAGAAATCCCTTTAGACAGATCATTTTTGTTAAATTAAATGGGATTAGCAGTCAGTGAGTAAAATAAGTAACGCCCCCCCACCCCACGCACACACACAAGAGATGATTGTGAAAAGGATTTTTTAAAAAATTTTTAAAAATTATGCATTTAGCATATCCCATAATCCTGTTTCTTTTGCACTATTACTGCATACTGCATTACTGCTGTTACTACAACTCAATTGTAATTTACTTGGTTTTGATTAATCACTCAGTTAAGTTTGAAGTGTGTATGATATGAAACAAGCAATTTTAAGATATCATTATAGGCTTTGAAAAACAGTACTGGGCATCTTTCACCATTTTCTGACATTCTGCAGCCTGATAAATTATTATTTAATCAAGAGCTGGGCTACAAATTCATCACTAATGAAAATAATCATTAGTTGCTACCCTAATCGCTACACCGATCACACCAAAACAAAACTCTATTTTGTATTTGTAAGTTAATGCTTATTCTGACTGTACCATGGGTGGTCATGTAACTAAACCTGAACCTCAAGAGGAACCTCGTGTCAGTGATGAACCTGAGAATCGATCGGTGAGTTGACAGTGAAAGGGAAGCATCTAAATCCACTTGGCAAACATTTACTTAAGCAGCTTTTAAATATTTATGTAAATTTTCAAACACAGCACAAATGCTGTACAAAACTCAGTTAAAAACAAATTAGTGCCACTTCAAAATACATTTGTTAATAATGGTAACTGTAACCTGGAGGATACAGCTTACTATGCATACATTTGTATTCACCATATCAGTAGTTAATATGCATTTGTATCTATCAGAGTATGACATGCACTGGCAGTGCACTACATTCCTAAGATAGCAAGCAACGCCAAAACAGCAATCGTTGAACAAAAATGGTCACACTCAAAGAAGCTTAAGGCACCATTTTGAAAATCCACTGATTTCTAGATAACAACTCCGAGATGCCATCTTGCCAATTATCGCCAGATGAGCTACCGTTAGCATGTCTGTTCAACCATTCCGAAGCACCTTATGCAGGAGTCTAGCCGGGTCACATAATACTAACATTAGCTTAGCTTGCCTGCTAGCCTGAGAAGAATACAGCTAACCCGCCGTAGCATCCCTGCATCCCTCGGCACACGCTGCTGACTGCTAATTAGCGAGCTAGCTGGGCAAAGATTAGCAACTGACAATGAAAAACACTCTCAGTGGGTCAGAGCGGACTGCACCGGAGCAGCAGCTCCTAATCTTTGTCGTATGGTCGAAACCGTTAACGTCAAAACCAGTAGCGATAAAACAACTAGAATCAGTTTGATTCCGCAATTTGGGCAAGACCGTTTAGCTTAGCCTGCTAGTCCCCCGCTGTAGCCACTACGGAGGACAATTGAAGGGATACGGAACGGGGAAAAAAGACAGGAAAAACAACAACTAGCAAGTCGACACATGCACATTCCTTCCCTCTATAATAAACAGTGGACGAGACTTACCAAAGTCACTCGGTTGAACAAAATGCGATCTCCCGTGTGTGTACGTGCCTCCTCTCGTGTCTTGTCTTCCTCAGGTCGGTGCGGACTGGCTCTGCTACAGCAACGTTTTGTCGGACCAGTGGCGCAGGGAAGACAGCTTTCACCCGAAGAGACGGCCACCGTGTGGGGGATGGGGATGCACTGCCGGGAGGGAGAGAGGAAGGGAGGGATGCAGGGATGCAAGGAGAGAGGAGGGGGGCACCGACAGTATGCAGAGCCTATATTAATAGCCAAACGATAATAATAATAAGCAGATCAATATGGTTCAGACCGAAAAGAAAACAGCAAATGAGTGACGGAATGCCCTTAGTTTCTGTCGTGCATTTTCACTGATATTACTGGTCCTACTCTCATTCACTCAGTAATATAGCATTTGATTTAAGGGTCAATGCAAATCGATTACCATAGTCTACGGTAGTCTATTCACAGAAATGATGCAGATGAAGGAAGATAGCGTAAATGGTTGGCTCTTAGCTCACAGTGTTAGCTCTTTGATGTTTTTCGTTTGTGTTTGCCCTTGATTGAGTCTGTGGCTTATGTGTTGACAGAAATGACCTATGGCGGCATGTCTTTGCATATATTATTACTGTGTTGTTACCTGGATTAACGCACACTATTTGCATTGGAATTAGTGTATGAATGTCTGCAAAAGCCTGTCGGTATGTATCTTTGTGATTAACATAATCGAGCAGGAAAGTGTGTTATTTGGTCAGCAGCATTGTGGCGGTTACACGGTACTGCAGCGTAGTTGGAAGTTCACGTTCAATAATTCAAATTCAGTGGTTCTTGCCTCATACATACCGCTAGGCAGAAGTACAAATTTTGCTTCACAGGAAGGCAGCGCCATCCAGCGGTGATAGGTTGTATTGCAGCATAGCGCCTATTTGCATTTATGTTGTTCCCTACATATCGATAGATATTAATGTTATTAATTCAGTATCGCATCCTGTGGCAATGGTCACTGCATTTAATTTAATGGTTTTCAGATATTGTTTAAATAATTAAATAAATAAAGCGACTTCACTGCCTTCAGACCTGCATTTTAACTGAGGGAAAAATCAGAACTGTTAATTATTCTACTCCCTGGTATTTGTAAATCCTCAGTAATATCTATCTACAACTAAACCATGCTACTACTATACGAGACATTATACACGAATGCAGCACAGAGTTTTAGCCATAGCCTACAACTGGTAAGACGAACTAATTAAACTACAGTTCCCAGCTGTCATTGCACCTTCCACTTCTACAAACAAAGAGCCGCGTTGCGTCTACGATTCGATGGGTTTTATAAACGAGACAAGCGCCTGAAAACAAACAAGCACACTTTCAAAAAAGACCAAGTGATTGCGGCAAGTGTAACAGCAAAAAAGAAAAAAAAAAAAAAGTCCGCCGAGCCCTCGCGCGATTTCACTACACTTCCGGAAGTCAGAATGGCATGAAAGAGAGAACTGTCCGAGGTGCTGACACGGTGAGTACTGCTTGTCCTGCGTGAGAATACCTACCTGTATATTTAACATGTATTCATATTACTTATATGTGTTTGACATACGATACACTGCGATACACAAGTGTGTAATACATTGATTCTGTATGAACGTAATAATTATGTGAAGATACTGAATGTGCTAGACACAAACCAAGCTCTTTCCTGAACCTTTAATCTGCAATATTATACTGATACTGAAGTGAAGCAGATTGTTATTCACGCATTCCCCTTTCCCTGTGCTCATTTCTTATGCTTCTCTCTCTCTCTTACACTCACACACACAAACATTCACATAATGTATGAGGACAAGTTGTTCATATTCAGTACCTCCTCTGAAAACACATTATGAACTTTAATTTTTTTCCTTGATATTGTCAGATTTTGTAAAGATGGATGAATCTCAAGAATTGTCCTCCTGTATCGCCAACGCCCACAACCCCAGCAGCAGCAACAGCAGCCCTCCCAGCATTCAACCTGGCAATGATCCACAATGCAATGGGGTCCCAGAGTGCAGGACCCTGCTGCGGATGTCTGAGTCACACGGACTCCAGCTGCTGAGCGTGCTCAGATCATTTAGGGAGCGGGGCTTAATGTTTGACTTCACCATTAAGGTCCAGGGACACAGTTTTTCCTGTCATCGCTGTGTCCTTGCTGCATGCAGTGATTTCTTCAGGTATCTATCTATCTATCTATCTGTCCATCAGCCTGCTCAGTTTTAGGGTGGGTCATAGCACTGAGACGGTTCACTGAGAAAGTTCTCAATGATATTCTTTTAGCAGCTGACAAAACATCTGTTTTATCTGTCTCATTTTCATTCTGTTTTTTGTTGTGTTAGTGTCTGGCTATCAATGTAATTAATATGTTAATCTCACATGTAACTGCTTTTCTTTTAGGGCCATGTTTGAGGTGGATATGCGAGAGCGTGGTGATGGTTCAGTGACTCTAGATAACCAGTGCCCTGTGGCAGTGGGTTCTTTCCTGGACTTTGCCTATTCAGGAGAGACTCTCATCACTGATGGCAATGTAGACGTGCTGTTTCAGCTTGCCTCTTTTCTGCAGGTAGAGATTCTACCAATCATAGATCGACACCCCCCCCCCCCCCCCCCCCGTTAGCACTGGACAACTTCGAACTTTATTTCCAATATTTTTCTGGTCACTTTTGTGTCCTCAGGTCTCAGTCCTGTCCCGAGCATGCAGCGACTTCCTGATAGGAACCATGGATCTTGGCAACTGTCTGTCCCTCTTCTCCCTCGCTGAGGCTTACGGTTCTGCCTCCCTTCTACGAAGTGCCACTGAGTTTGTGATCCAGAACTTCTCTGATCTTTCCAAAACACAGGACTTTCTGGATATGCAGGTGCTGCTTAAGAGTGGATAAGAAAGTTTATTTTTATTTGTTTATTTATTTTTTATCAGAGAAACTGAAGCTACAATCCTGATTGTAGATGATTTGTTAATAAATGCGTACATTCCTTGAAAAAGCTTGCACCTTGACTATATGTGTGCATTCTGTCTGCCTGAGCAATGACTTTTAATGACATGACAGCTCCAAATCATATTCCATTGGCAATAAACTGAAACTTATTTATAACAGTGTCCTCATAAATACCCTGAAATCCTAGGGGTGTATTTTTATTTCCAAAGAGTTCTGCTTTGTAAAATAGTAATGACAGTGTAAAAAGTGATTCTGGTACTATTTCTATTGTTTCCTATAGGTGAATGTGTTGGAAACATGCCTACGGTCAGATGCTTTAAATGTGCCCAGTGAGGAGGATGTAGTGATGTCACTTCTCAAATGGATCCGCCATGAGCTCTCTGGAAGACAAAAACTGTTGCCCAGCTTGTTATCTCTAACCAGACTCCACCATCTAACTGAACTCAAGGTAGAAATGCTCCGCATGATTTGGATTTTGGACTTGGAATTCAATTTCTTGTGATTTTTTTGTGATCGTCTCACCCTCCCCTTCTTTTTCAGACTCTGCGTAAATCAGACACTCTCCTGTGCGACAGTGAGTCCTGTCTCGCTCTGCTCTCAGAGGCTCAGAGTCGACAGGATCAGTACAGTGGCCTGCTCACTGATGCCAGGTCAGCCACCACCCAGAGCTACATCTACATCCACAAGACGGAGGAGAACGGAGAGATCCGCCACACCTTCTGCTACTGCTTGGAAACAGACCAATGGAAGGAGCTGGAAACAGCCCAGGGGGAGGGGACAGCAACGATACCAGACCCACCAGGATGCTACCTTACCAGCTACGCTGAGAAGGTAGATTTTGTATAAACTTGTGACTCCTTATTACAAATTATAGCCTCAGTGTGGACACATATTGTGAGCAGTTCGACTAAAGAGCAAGCTTTTCTTCCCAGACAGTTTTGGTTTCAAAGTTTTTTAGCAACCGCAAGATGTAAAAGAATCCATTATTTAACAAGAGAAAAAAGAAAAGTCAGAAAAGTCTTTTTTTCTGTCTTGTCTATTTAATTATCTTTGCTGGGATTTATCATAAAGGAACGTACATGTCAGGTCCTCGACCTTATTTACAGTGTTTTGCAATTAATCATATACGTAATAGCACATGTACTATATACATTTTTGTCATGTTCTCCACGTTCATCAAAGTTCACCATTTTCTCATCCTTCCACCGAAGATGTTTGTGACAGGCGGCTGTAAGGGGAACTGTTGCCGGGCAATACGTCTCCATGTGGCCGAGCCTTTCCATGATGCCACTGACGAGGTTTGGTGCTTCTGTCCTGTGACCCTGTCCTGTACGCCTGCACCGGCAATGCTGAAGCCCAGGACCATGCACACGGCTGTAACCTGCCTGGACCGAGTGTATGTCATTGGAGGGCGAACCAAGGGATCCAGAGGGGGAGCACCCAGTCTGCTGGAGGTAAGAACATGTCGGTTACATATGAGTGAGACCGCATTGTCAGGTGAGATGTTCTTTTATTACTAACTTAGGAATTGGAGTGTAGATTTTCCCTGTGCAGTACAAATTCAGGTCTTTGCTTTCCCATACTGTAGGTGGAGTACTACAACCCTCTGACCTGCACCTGGTCCTCAGTCAGCTCGCTGCCAACTGCCATCTTCTACCCTGAGGCCAGTGCTTGTGGCAGTGTCATCTATACTCTGGGATCAGAGGTGGAGCTCACAGATTCCTTTAACCCCTCACTGGACTGCTTCTTCAGCTATAACGCCCAGAAGGACCAGTGGAACCGCCTGGTGGCAGAGTTTGGTCAGTTCTTCCATGCTACACTGGTCAAGGCTGTGTCAATTAATAACACACTGCACCTCTGTGACCTGTCCACTTATAAGGTGAGTCAACAATGCAATGCAGTGTGAAAGCAGTAAAAAAAGGCTTATATTGTTTTAATTTTCTGAGCATGAATGTATATATATTTAAACACAGTTTAAAATGTCCTTTTTTTCCCCTATCCAGGTCTACAGTTTTTGTCCAGAGACGTGTGTGTGGAAGGGTGCAGGGTCATTTGAGTGTGCTGGGTTCAATGCTGGAGCAGTGGGTATGAGAGACAAAATCTACATCCTGGGTGGAGACTATTCACCTGACGAAATTACTGATGAAGTTCAGGTAGTTTTTTTAATCCAGAAGCTGTCATGGTCTTCTAAGCCTTAAAGGGACACAAACAAAAACATATTTTTCTACTTACCTGCAGTGCTATTTATCTATTTATGTTGTTTTGCCGTGAATTTTGGAGATATCAGCTGAAGAGATGTCTGCCTTTTCTCAAATACAATGGCACCTCAAATTGCCAAAAAATACATTAAAAACTGTTAAGAATGCATTAAGGTCACTTTATCCCTTTTCAGAAACCATGACCCGGTTATTCAAGATAATCAACAGAACTCACTGCAAGCAGCAGCGATATATAGAGAATTTCTTCTTTAAAATGATGTATGTCAATATTAATCCACTCCACCATGGAGACTGATTATTTTTTGTCAATGTCCCCGAGAGGCTTGAAATGTTAACAATATATCAGTTCATCTGTACTGTAAAAGAATGTAAGATGGGTAAAGAAGCTTGTATATAACATGTCAGTTTAATCAAGCTATTAATTAACCAGCAAATACCAACAACAATACAGTATGGGGTTAAATAAATAAATACGTGGGTGAAGGGATGGGAAAGGGAGAAAGGATATGATAGTCAGGTGATCAGAGTTATGGCTGAGATGTGGCCCTGCTCTCAAACCCAAGTTAACAAGTTAATTCCCAGGGTTGTGCTCATTTATTCTGTGTTGTGTTTTCTTGTGGCCTGTGCAGGTGTACCACAGTGGGAGGAGTCGGTGGGAGGAAGTGGCTCCCATGCCCAGAGCGCTCACTGAGTTCCACTGCCAGCTTATCAGCTTCAACAGATACAGAGACCCATGGGGTGACGCGGCATGACGCACAGCTGACCCACACACGCTGATGAACGCACGCATGAGTGGATATACATGTGTGTACAGGTACCCATGAGTCTCTTCGGTGCATGACGGACAGCTGACAGACCAACACCTCGCAAGAGAATGACAATCTTCAACTAACTACACATCTCTCACAGATCATCGTCACACTGAGCCAAACGATTTATTTATTTTTTTATTTAAAGATTTAATCCTTGACTTTGTATGTGTTATGCGCCTACTGTCTTAGGATCTTTCATGTGTCAATCAAAGTGTGGTGCCTCCCATGGAGGAAGGCTATTGAGAAGAAGACTATTTAAGAAATCCTATTTTAGTAAATGAATATTTATTTCTGCTTAGTATGTTTTAAAAGAAGAATTCACCCAATGAAAAGCTTACATTATCTGTAAATTTATCAGCTCTCCCACAGCTAGACTACACAAAAGAAGACTTTGTTATGAGTTAAGTCATACAGCCTGAACAGACCAAATTTTTCTGTTAAGATTATGAGAAACATCTCACAAGTCCCTGTACTATGTCTTTTTGCCATATAAAAATATATTAAATAAATAGACAGTTTAGAAAATACTGTAATATTTTCAGATAATGGTCTTAGATGTAGGCCTGTCATATGATGTCACTAGGTATCTTTCTAAAATTAATGACAAGACTGTGTACATTATTTGGGTGGATTTTCTTTTAAAACTACTTGCCTTGATTCTGCCTCAGACTGTCATGTATCTATGCATGCCCTCTTTCTCCTCTCTATGTGCATCAATTCTACATGTGACCAATAGATAGATCACCTGAGCACCTTCAGTCACTGCTTGTTCGAAGGAAATGTGCAGCTTTACCTGTACCTGTCCATCATAAAGAAACATGCTGCAGCTTCAAGGTATACAGTAACTTAAAGTTTCAGAAACCAGGAGAGAAAAATATGGGCTTCATGGTGTAAATTGCGTATGAATGCACAATAGGTTTGTGTGAAACAGAAATAGAATACAAAATAGAATCAAAGACTGTTTAATGGCAAGAAGTGAACATAAACATAATGCTTCATTATCTGTGCTGATGTCTCTTTTTAGCATCTGCATTTGGCACATTCATCACAACAGAACAATAGACACAACATGGTTTCACATGCATCAAAGATCACACGAGTGACACAGTGACATGGGCTACAGCGTACTCTACTGATTGCAGTGTTTACTAGCCCCGTATTATTTTCCAGGGTGGGAGAGAAGAGCCTCAAACCCCTGTTCATTTATTTTTATTCACCCTCCCATCGCTACTGTGAGTTCCCCTTTGGCTCTTGCCAGAAATTCAAGGCCACATTCAAAAAACATCTCAGAATACAAATACAGATGCCAGACTCATTTGTCATCGACAATCTGCTCATCTGACTGTGGCAATCACACGGTTTTTGAGCTCACTGGAATACTAGAGCTCTGGACCAGACCAGTGACCACAGACTAAAAGAATTAAAAGATGTAAAAACTGTGTCTGAACAAGAATCAATCAGCAGCAAAGTCATACAGTAACCATGCTGGCTTCCCTCCACACATATTCTCTCCATCTCCTTCGCCTCTCGCTCATCTTCCGTCTCGTTGCTCCACGTTTCAGTCCTGGTAAGTTTTCACCAGCAGCCACATTAGCAGCACAGTGACTAAGACGATCATGAAGTTGAGGAACAGCTCCTTTGCCGAGCGCTCCATGATGGTATCTCAGATGGGATGGTCAGCGGGGCAGGACTGGAGTACCAAAAAGCAGAGGGTGCTTCCGCCGAGGAGACAGGAGGAAAGATGCGGATGTGTTGGATGTTTTTAAAGAGGTGTGGCTCTTTTTTTTGGGACTAGTGTCCTTGACCTGAGAGGTGTAGAATGAAAGATATGAGTTCCCAAGGTATGACCAAAGCAAATAAGATGGAATACATGGATACAGTGTGTTCACAGTGGCAATGCTGTGAATGTGTGTGCATGCATACTGCCTCTGTTATCATAGATTAGAGGGATACGTCACTGCTCAGGGGGTGATTACATCTGTTCACAGTTGCCATCACTCAGCTGGGAGGGTGGCCACAATATCCTCTCATATACACATAGGACATGATGCACACACCCTCAAAGCATACATGACAGTCAGAGGTAGGAGAAGCACTCAGATCTTGTACTTAAGTGAAAGTAACAATACCTCAGTGTTAAAAACTCGGAATAAGAACCCTAAAACTCTGAAGTTAAAGTACAAAAGTATTAGGGTCAAAATATTCTTGAAATACACTTAAATAAAGTACAAGTACCTCAAAATTGTTCCTATGTATAGTACTTGTCTAAATGTGTTTAGTTAGGCTCCAACACTGACGATAATACACATGACTGGGTTAGAAAGAACTGCAGGAAAAACATGATGATAGATTAAAACATAATATTTTTGCCCTTTTGCATTATTTTAGATTCTTTAAGCACATTTTTTAAATTTCTTAGTTATCAAGTGCAGATGTCTTGAAACCTTTTGATTGAATTAGTAGGCTACATTACTCCCCAAACAGTTGAGAATAATAATATAAAATCAGGCGTCGTCAGTGAGCTGTTACCTTTCCTCTTTTGGTGGTGATCTCACTATAAACAGGAAGAGGAGAAAGCAGACGTTCTTATGTGTTCCAGTAGCCGGGCGTTTCTTTTTCTCGATCTCTGATGGTGTGGCCTCTTACTGGAAGCTTCTCTGTTGTGGCACTTTGTTTCTGTAGCATCTGTTAGCAGCCGATCTTCTTGCTGTTGTCCAGCCTTGTGTGGTTGCCAGGGGCAGGGCCCACTCCTAAAGTAGCCATCCTCAGTGGACCGCCCATGGTTCACATACACACTGACTGATGTCACACACCAACTTAACAACCAATAGTGTGTGTGATTTTCCACAATCTTGTCCGCTGGAGTGTTTCCTATCTGTATCCATACAGAGTCTCTCTCTCTCACACACACCAGAGGAGGGACTCAAGGTTATTTATAAAACATTATTGCAGATACTAGATGGATTACAGTTTTTCCAAACACAATACTCATATCTTTTGATGGATATAGGAAACTGTAACAGTATCAGTCGGTATCTGGGTAGAAACTATGCACAAGAGGAAAGAGGAATAACAGAGGAGCCTCTCTAAAAGGCAACATGTGAGGCATGTGGTTTAAATCCAACCGATGCCACAGTTCATCGTGCTGTCAGGAAAAGTTACGCCTTCCCATAGTTATTTGGATACTTTCAAAAGTATCATGACATATGCGGTGTTTCTGGCAGTGTACTTCATTTACTGTCAGTATTCTTCCTGGCTGCTGGATGAGAACTAACAGTCATGGATTCAATACAAAGATGTGTAGGTCATGTGGCAGTGTTGCATTTAGTGGCTGACATCCTTCCTCTATCACTTTCTCTTAACTGATGGATTAACAGACACAGGCAGTCAGGGCTAAATCCAGGAGATTCTGCTCCCCCCCAGTGAAATGAAGACAGGCTAATGTGCAAGGAAAAGTAGGTGTGGGAAAAGTAGGTTATGTGTTTTTTTTGTTGAGTTTTTTTTTTTTTTTTTTGTCTTTTACAACTCTTATGTTGAAAAATTTGAAACTTTTTATATATTTATATATTTTTATATTAAGTTGCAGTTAGCAGCTGGTTAGCTTAGCTTAGCATAAAGATGGGCAACGGGGGTTAACAGCTAACTTGGCTCACATTGTTGTTTAAAGTTTGACAATGACACTGTTCATAGCCAGGTATCATCCTGCAATCCATTACAAGTTGGCAGTGAGTATCCCTGACTTTAAAGACCATTCATTTACACTTTGTGTGTCATAAATCATTTCTTTTTTCTGAGTTTGGAGTCCAGTGGAATGCAGCAGTTGTCCTGCATATAACCCACCTGTAAAACTGCAACATCTCATTTTAATACTTTGGTTTTTTAAAGGCTACAGATTGTCAGTTGTCAGTTTTGATCAGCTATTCTTGAGAGGGCGAGTCTTATGTGACATGGGCCAGCCTGAGGGTGAAAGTAGGGGAAGAAGAGAGAAAAACAGTCCTCTTCTTTGAGACTATGGTGGACATTACCTGACAGCCCTCATCCCTGAAGTATTTTTGTTTTAGTTTGTGGGTGGTTGTTAACACAAGAAGAGGACCTGAGCAGAGCTAGCACAACTGTGCAGTCAAGAGGAATGGTAGCAGAAAGCTGGGCGAGCTCACCTGCTCTTCAGGTAAGGCCTGCATCATTTCCTTGTTGGGTATCAATCAGAGCATTTAAGTAGCCTCTTAGTAGCTTGTACAGTCATGGGACTCAGTGGAAATGAAGTCCACTAAACTTAAACTAATTTTACCAGCATCACTGTACATGTGCTATGATGGTATTGATTTAACAAATGAAATGTCAATCTGGTCGACCTGCTTTCTCTGCACCCTATTGTACTTTATGTAGCATATGTTAGTTTATTTAGTATGTTTAGTCTATTTTTTCTATTTTTTCCACTAACAGTTAGGCCTTGGTTGTTTGTTTGCTTACTTTTGACTAACCTACACTGCTATATTAGGCTACTGGTGCTTGAATTTCCCTCAGGATCAATAAAGTATCTATAGATTTATCTATGTATGTATTGTGTTAATAACCTGTAGAAGAGCAGGTAGGAGAATTTTACTGGATGTAGCTTCATATTTTGCCTTAAAGTCACCAAAGAGGTATCATCTAACTCAAACAAACATATTAACAAAACTATTCCTTTAAAAAAGATGCTAATTAGAAAGTGCTACTGTGTTCTCTTTTGTTGTTGTGTACTTGTTATGGTGGTGCTAAGAAAAGCATTGTGACGGGTCGCCACAGCGAACCTCTCAGTTCATCTAACACTTGACAGCTGCTTACAACGGTGTTATCTCTGAACTAATGTTAAACCCCCTTGACACACACACCTTCCCCTGTACTCACAGAGGGGTCACAGCAGGACAAAATGTGTATGAGCACAGCTCCCTTAAACCTTTCCATCACAGGATTCCAAGGTCATTCCCAGAGGATTTAACGGATTTAAACGGTTGCCATTTTATCACCCTGTGGCTCTGCCAGCATTGGACCACTGGGTATTTGACCCAGGGATTCCCATTGTCACGGAGATCCAGTGCTAGAGTGATTTAATAAAGCCGGGCGATGTGTGTAGGCTGACAGCTGTGTGTGTGTTTAAGATAGAAAAGTGCTGGCAGAGTTACCCTCTAAATCAGTGGTGAGACAGAGGGGTGTCAACAAGGCCTCAGAGACACATTCCACACGTTCTGGGACACTGTGAGTGTGTTTGTGTGTGTGTGTGTGTGTGTGTGCCTATATGTGCATGCAATAAGACTACTGTTTATTATCAAGTGAAAGCTAGTTTGGTGACAGTTTCATGGTTGCCAACTGTGAATGTTATGGCAAAATGAAAAAGCTGCGGACAATTCACATCATCGATAATCTCTCGACAAGCCTACAGTGCTGCTGTTACATCATAAACACAAGAGTGACACATTTAGTAATTCAAAGGTCGGGCAAGAAATTCGCAGTGACTTAAAATTTTAATTTTTTTAATCTCTATATCACAAATATGAAGCAAGACAATTAGTTTATCTAAAAAAGTTTGAAAAAATATATGTAGTTTAATCCACACACAAACCAAAGTGACAATGACAATCCAGATTTTGCTTCCAGTCTTTATGCTAAGCTAAACTGATTGTCTTGTCTCGCTGTATCTTCATATCTAGTCATATTAATTTAATATATGCAGAACAAGTCCATCAAATAATTATGTAGAAAGTCCTTCAAGGGTCAATAAAACCAGTTTTAATAATTAAATACTTACACTGTACTGTGCCTCTACACTAAATATCGAGCTAAATCCAAGAGACAATTAGCTTAGCTTTGAATTTTGACGCAAAAACCAAAGTGTAAATTTAACAAATATATTATTATTACATATCATATTATTTCTACTCAAATTTCAAAGATAAATAGATAATATATTCTTACATTTGATAACCAATAAAATATTGAAAAAATAAGTCAAACACAAGACATGATGCAGAGAATGTGCTCATCGGGAAAGCTGTGTCCTCACGCCCTAATTCCACAAAACACAAAAGATCCCCTTGTCAAGACTGCACATTAGTCTACAAATAGCTGGCACTGAAAAAATATTTAGCCCTCAGCTTTGCTCATCGTGTGTCTAATTCTTCTCCACTACAGCAGCAGTGATTGGAGGGGAGACAGGAATTCATCTCAGTTGACTGTCATCCTGACAGAAAGGTGATACGCACACCAAATGGATCACCAAACACAAAGCTCAGCCCTGTTCAGAATTTTGACCACTTGAAATATTTTGTTTGAATAACTTGGCTGCCTTTTAGTCAATGAATAGGCAGATTTTTATTTTGCTCTCTTCAGTGCCACAGTATATGCCTTTTTTGTTGATGTGTAATGCAAGTCTTTGGCCATACACATTTTTATACTATGAAAACATTTCAAATGCTCTGGTGGCATATCAGTAATATTTCCCTTTGAACTGCCCTGTAGAAACATTCATATTATTAGAGAACTGGTGCATATGCATGTGTTTCATCAAACCCCTTGCAGATTTCAGAAATACGCATGTGTATTATTTATTTCACATTCATTCCATCCTCTTTTTGCTTCATCATGTACTTGGAAAAAACCTCAGGGCAGTTTTGGCTGATATACGTCTGCACTTTTACCTGGCTGTTTCATCACCTCAGTTTTTTATGACTCATCTTTCTCCACAAACAGACTGACATCTGCTTACACAGAGTCCCTAGAGAGGGGGCAGAATCACTATTTTAAAATGCAGTCTCTGGTTTCTTTGTCCGTGCATCTCGGTCATGCAGTCTCTAGCTAATTAGAATACGCAGATGCCAGCAACAGGATTTTGGCCTTTGGCTACTGGCGCTGCGTATCAAAGGTTGATGGCATGCCTCAGGGTACACAAGTAGTTCCACTCTAGTTCTCACCTTAACGCTGCTTTTTCAGAGTTTGGTTGATGTGTAAGGTGAAGCTGCCCTTGAGCATCAACAAGGGAAATGTCTTCTTGATCTCCACTTGACTAAATTTCCACTGAGCAGAATGCTAACACTCAGTGGTTGCGCAACTGTGAAATATTTTTAATATCTGACTTATAAGATGAGGTACAGTGTTTGCTTTTGACTCTGTTGAGAAACATGTCTGACCAGTTGAGAAACATGTCTGACCACAAGGCCCAGCTTTTGATTCTGATTAGCAAATCATTCATCAGCTGTGGAGTGGACTATGTGGTGGCATTGCTTTCTCACCTGTTGTTTTTAGAGGCAAACAATTAACTTTGAAACCGAGCTTGTAAACCAACTTGGATGAGAAGTCTTTTTGTTAAGTGCTCTCAAAAAAAAAGGATAAAAATTTTCAAGCAATCGTAACAACTGCTCTGAGTGAGATTGTTTGATATGTTTGAAAGCTCCAGAGCAGTGACTGAATGGACCTGATAGTGAGGGTACTTCCTACTTACAAAACATTCAGGAGGAGGACATGTCAAGATGACTCACTGTACTGCAACAAAGTCGACAATTAGATATACACAAAAGACAAAAAAACAAACAAACAAAAAAAAGATTAAAAGAAGAATTGCTTCCTGCCTTTTGAATCAACTCATCTTGCTAATTTTTAATATAATAGTGGTAGCATTTTGTAGGATTATCACAAAGTTAACTGGATGAAAATGATGTAAATTCTAAGAAGCAAAAGCAAAAGCTTTGAGCCTTACTCGTACTGGTGTTGATTAGAAATGCAGTAAACAAACCTCACTGATGTCTGTGTGAACCATCCAGTGGTCATAAAAGAAAAAGACTTTATTAGACTGTTTTGATAAACAAAAATGGAGCAGTGTTGTGTTCATGTTGGAGAGGGCAGCCATGGTCTCCTGTCCAACCAGCTGTTGTTTTGTAGACTAAACAGAGCACGCTGTTAAGACGACGAAGGGTTCGCATTTGCCAGCAGCTCAGCCTGACACAGTAATTACTGAGATGGCCAAGGACAGGTGAGAGTTTCATTACACAAGCCATGTATTAATGCACGTACTCACACTGGGACACGTTTCCTGCTCACAACTACACACAAAAATGTCTATCCTGACAGGGGAGTGTGAGGTACTCAGTTTTCTGAAAATAAGAAAGAAGAAAGAAAGAAGTAAGCCAACTAACCAGTCGTGATTATACTTTCTCATACGGGTAATGCAAGATGATTCACAACTGCCAGCATTTGAGTGGAATCTAATGATGGATGAAACTGGAATGGCAAACATTCTCAACAAGATAGCTTCCCTATATGCTTACATTTTCATCCCATGGTATCGAGTTAGCAGGGCCTATAGAATGATCCCTGGAGCATTTTTGTCTGTCTTTTGTTGGGAGATTAGGGAGGCATGCAGCATGGATTTACTATCAGGGTTTAGGTCCTGTATAATGGAGCCACAGGGCAAATCACTCGTTAGTAAGGCTTAGATAAAGACTCAGAGAGAGATGAGTTGTTCAGAGGGAAGGACAGGAAAAGAGTATACATAAATGCATATACACCATAGTATATCAGTCTCACTGGAAACCCACTTCTGCGCGTATTATTAATTTATTTATTTCTTTTCTAAGAATGTTTAGCTTTTTTATATTGTATTTGTCTTAGCCTATATATTCTATTCTTAGCCTATATATTCTGTTTTTATTTAGCTTATATTTCTATTTTTTTTTAACCTTTCATTTCATGTTTTTTTTATAAAATACCCTACCTATTGCTCCCGGAACCTGAGTCCTAATTTCGCACCATACAACAAGGTTGTTCACAAGAACAAGATAAGTACAAGATTTTTCAAGCAGATTTTTTTCAGCCAGTTTTCAATGGGGGCCACAACAGAAAACAATATGGGAACCGCTACTCAGAACAGGACAAATCCTTACCAATACTTTAAAACATGCAAAGATTACGTTCACAACCTATATAGTGACTTAAATCAGAATACATTTCAGTAAAAAGGAGGAAGGGTGATAGCGCTAAGGCGAGCCCTTGGGAATTATTGGTGTAGTGTTTGTTTCACCCGGACAAATTAAAATGACGTACCATGGATCCCAGTGTTGAAAACAACGTGAAGGCCATCAGAAAGAGTAAAGAGGAAAAGAAAGTTCTTCGAAAACAATTAAAAGCCAGTCACACGTTGCTGAAACATGAGGGCATCAGTACAGCATCGCAGCCCACCAAGGTAACAGAAAAAAACAGTATAATAAAGGTTAATAAACAGGAAGTGGAAATTGTCAGGGAAGGGAGCTAGCAGGTAGCTAGCATGTAGCACCTTTTACTTCTAACATGTCTTTTTTTGCAGCTTTTCGACGCTATAAAATTTCAGCTCAGATGAGTTTAATTCGAGTTTGATTAAGAAGGTCCACTAATAGCCCGTCAGCTAGCTGTCTAATGTGCCGAGGTAGCTTTGATATTAATGTTTATCTACTGATGTCATAGAGAAAACAAGTAAATAATATCAGTTAAGGCTTTTTGAGGGTCTTGTCATTTGCTAGCTTATAATTGGGATCAGTGTCGCAACCTAAAATAATTGTGTTGTGACACATTGAGTCAGCTGACACGAGTCTTAATCAGTCTTAATCTTTCAAGTCATATTTGCCCAGGGAATCTGTTTTGTTCTGTCGTATCACAGGACACATTAAATAAAATGACAGCAAAGTCCGTCAGATGCACGAAACATGTAAAGGACTCTATATAAGAATCTCAAAGGAAGAGAAATAAGCAAACGAGAAGTGAAATGAAACTCACTGTAAAGTTTGTACATGTGTCTTGGACTGTAAAAATTTAAGTTAATTAGAAAAGAGTGATGAAGAAATAAAATAAAGTGTCTTCAGGACTGTAGTATAAATACCAACAAAATATTGTTTAAATTGATGGATGTGGCTGTAATGTGTTCAGCAAACAAAGATGCTACAGTAATGTGTCAAACGGCAATGCTGTCACTGGTTCGGACCTTCAGTCTGTTTTTAGATGTAATCTTTGCACTTGTTTTTGTCAATAAAACGGTCTGTATAAAATCAAGCAGTAACCTCTCTGTTCTCTGCAGAGTTTGGTGGTCGCCAACGGTGGCCTGGGGAACGGCGTCAGTCGGGAGGAGCTTTCTGCAGCCATGAAAGAGATGGGAGAGCTGGAGATGCTGGTCATGCCCCCTCACAAGCCCTACGCTTTTGTAACATACAGGTACAGATACTGCATGGATGGAACTATGTCACACGGTGAAGTTACTTTAAACATTTGAACTGCCTCTGGAAGATTTTGGCTTACATCTCACACAGTTGTTATCGCCATTCAAATCCCAGATCTGAAGAGTCTGCTCGGAAAGCCCATATCCACCTCAATGGAGAAAAGCTGCAATCTGGAGAGAACAATGTCACCCTCTACCTCAGTTATGTAGACTCAGGTACCTACCTTCAACACCAGCACCCACATGCAAAAACTCCTATGGTTGTTTAAAGCATTGGTTACCTTACATTTTGTCCGTATGTTGGATAATTTATAACTGAAGACAGCCATTTGATTTGTTTTTTTTGTGCTTTATGCTCTGGAAATGTTTTCTGATAATAAACATATTTTTGCAGCCAGTAGAGTCATCTTTGTACTGCATGTCCTGTTTATGTGTGCACGAAGTAACCTGTGAAGAGGAGTGCTCCGTTCCTTTGCCAGAGGGATTAACCTTGGTGGAGAATTTTGTGTCTCCGGAAGAAGAGGCGTTGCTGCTTGCTGCCATTGACTGGTCATCTGCTAATGATGATGACACTGGTGAGGGGCTGCATAATGTGTTCCTTGTCAGTTTGTGTTTGGTTCCTACGTTCTGGCTCGGCTGCTGTGTTAAACTTCTCATTATGTTTAACAAGAAACTCTAACTTCATTCTGATGTCTTTCAGCTCAGAAAGCTCTGAAGCACAGAAGAGTCAAACATTATGGCTTTGAATTTCGCTATGACAACAACAACGTGGATAAGGACAAGCCGTTATCTGCTGGTAGGTTTTCTGCTTTTTTTTTCCCCCATCCAAATATTTTTTTCTTACAATCGGGGTTTTATAGGTTGTGTTTTCACAGATTTTTCCATTCTGTCATTTACAATAAAATTTTACTTGGTGATTGCACTCATTACGATTAAAAATACAATACAATTTGAGACCCTGTATGTTTTGCTGTGCAGTGCTGTGCTGTTCTCAATAGTATCTTTTTATAAATTACCAGTAGGAATCGCCCCAAATCACTACACTGCTTATTGCTTAATGTCAAGCAGAGAATTCTAATCTTTTCAGGATCTCTGGGCTCACATGGGAGATTTTATTTGTTTATTTTTTGTTTTACACAGAAAATGTAGTAAGCTCTCAATATTTCTATTTTCACCTGTAACTCAAGTATTGGACAGTGTGCCATTAGATAAGCATATCATGACTGCTTCTTATTGCATAAAGTGTTACATCTTTAGAAGATTATCAACACTAAAAAAATTAGGAGGCGGTAACCGATGAGCTTATGAATCTGTCTGTTTGTATCCAGATATTCCTCAGGAGTGTCTTCCTGTTTTGGAGCGGTGTGTGACGAACAAACACATCAACATCATGCCAGACCAGCTGACTGTCAACCAGTATGAGTCTGGACAGGGTGAGTTACTCCAGGCATGTGTCCAATGGGCCTGTTGCGTACAGCTGCTGCAAAAATAAGTTAATTAAACTTAGATGTTTTTCACAGATCATCATCAAGGCTATGTAAACATAACTGACCACATGTGGAGAAAATGATAAAACTGTTGTTTACACCCTGGAATAAATCAAAGAGATATCAGTGTTTTTACTGAGGGATGGTTCAGTACCTAATCATTACCATATTAAGTTTAATCTGGTGTGCAAAAAAAGATGTGGTGTCACACACTGTATGCAGAGAGGAAGTCAAGTGAAAGACTAAAACTAGAAAGAAGCTCTGGTTTCTGACAAAAAAGGTACACATGTGTAGGTTTTATTGACTTATACCACAAGGTGGCAGCAGAAGCCTTCCAACATCAGCGAGGTATAATGAAAGTCTTTATGTCCTGTTGGCTATTAATTATTGTTATGCTTTGTTGTTATTATTACTTTTAAGGCAGAAATGAGGATTTTTGATAAAAGAATTTGTTACACATCAGAAAAGCTTCAGTGGGTCCACCAGAAACCTGCTGAAAGTAAATAGCAATATTGTAATGAAACGTGATGCATTTTGGCAGGTCTAGCTGTTTCAGTTCCACGTGTTTATATTTTCAGGAATTCCTCCTCATGTGGACACTCACTCTGCCTTTGAGGACACCATCATGTCACTGAGTCTGGGTGCGCAGGTAAGAAGATCGACCAGTGGGGGGAGGTGTATTCATCAGTAATTAAAATTGAACTTATGAATTTAAAAATAACAAGTGCTTAAGAAAACAATCTTGTCGATGCGATGTTATAAGGTGGATGTTAATGGAAATGTAGTGACGTAGCGTAGCAGACGCTTGTGTTTGTCTGCTTTTCTGTGTCACCATCTGATCAATCAAATTATCCGTCACTTCACTGATCAGTGTGATTCATCTGTCTCAGGGGGCACAACTGTGAGGGATGAGTGTGTGCAACAGTATGTTTGAATTTGGTGTCCTTGTGATTTGACTGAGAACATTTTGTCACTTTGCCTGCTACATGTCATTCTTTTCTCTCTATTTGACACACTGTATGTATGCTGTCATAATCTTTTGCTCAGTGTGGCTGTCTATTAATACAGTATTCAGTTAATGACTCTTTCAGAGCTGTCACCGTCTCCCTGGTTTAATGAACAGAGGAGACACAGATTTCCCTTTGAACAGTGGATGTTGCTGCATACTTGACAATTCCAGATGTGACTACGTGGTGTGAGCGGGTACTGTGATGCTGCCGTAGTCTGTGACTGCCGTTGATGAAGACCCATCTGTCCCTGATTGTCTAAAATGCAGGAGCTCCATTAGCAATCAGTTGTCATCTGTCACAGCATCTGTCTCAGACGCACACACACAGACAGACTGACAGACGGCTGTGTGTTATTTGTCATGGCACTTCAGTGGAGAGTTTGGGCTACAAATGGGTAGGCATTTGATGTAGTATATACATCAAACGCAAGTATGTGGGGCTAACATTATTGAGAAGAAAGGAGTACACACACACACACGGAACAGACGCTCTCAAATAAAGATTTATTGAGCATAAGGTTGACACTTCAACATTACATTTCAAATACAGTGAGATGGATGGATAGATAGATAGATAGATAGCTAGATAGATAGATAAAGGGTAAACCCAAGCACTGGCACACATGAGTAACCCAGTGTACTTGTGACTCATCTTATTTTGTGTTTTCTTAGTGTGTTGTTAATCTGTGGGTGTAACAAGTTAATCCAACTGCAATTTCACATCTTGCAGAAAAGATGTGTTGCATCACAAAATCTGCAAATGCAAAGTTTGGAGAGAGAGAGTAAAGGAGGGGGGGCAAAAATCTGTTTACACAGTCACATTGTGAGGACCCACCTTCCTTATGGGAACAGAACACAAGTCCCCACAACATAATTTATTAAATGCTTTATCCTATGCTTTAGCCTATGTAATGTCCCCAGAAGACGCAAGACTGTGTGTGTGTTTTGTTGGGACCAGGTGTTGTAATGGAAGCCAAAAACTAGTCCTAATGGGGCAAAACATAATTTCTGAGAGCCTGGTTTGGGCTGTGCTATGATTTGTGGTCGAGTTGGGTATCGCTATACAAAATGTATTAAAGATAGCTGCGCAAACCTGTGTGTGTGTGTGAGAGAAAGAGTGAGAGAGAGATGAATAGCCTTGTCGTAAGTCGTACCGCAGCTGCCAGCATTTCATTGATTTTGTCACATTCCACTGGTTTCATTGATCGGCTAATACACCTCAGATGGGAACAGAACAGTCCTGTCTGTCCTTTGTGTGAGAGAGATTTCAATTGTGGTTACAGGCAGAGATCTGATCACTTGCTTGTGTTGCATGTGTATCACTCTGACGATTGTACCCAAATACACTCACACACTCAAACGCACCCACGCACGCACACATTTCTCTACTTTATAAAATCCAATTTTCCGACTGTCAGAAGTTGGCGAGATGTAGTTTGAAATTGTGTAGATGTAATTTCCCAGCAGAGCTCATGCCGCGCACTACAAGGAAACATTAGGATTAAACACCAATGCTGGGGTGGCGATGCTTCTGCTGGATGTTACTGAGAGGCAGACAGACCCTGTTTGCCTTAAGGTTGACGCCATTCAAAGCTGTTGGAGCTGGAGTAAAAGGAAAAATGGAAGATGTTTTTTTCTGTGCTGTATCTCATTTGTGATGTTATTGATCTGGCAGATAAACCATCATTTGTTCAATCTCTAATTCGCCACAGTGATACTGTAGTTCTTCATGAACTATATCTACAGTCACTCAATTTGATACATCACTATTCGATTGTTGAAATGTTTCGGCATCAGTACAGATGATTTTCAGATTCCTACTAAAAACACATTTTTTCCAGGAAAAGTTTGATTTTGTCATGACTCAAATAGCTGTACAACAACACAGCCGAAGCAGAATACAGAAAACTGGGAATTTAAGTAAGCAAGATTGAGAATTCAGTGAAACCTTTGGTGATCAATGAGTCTCACACTTCAGTACTCTTACTACCAAGCAATACCGTGAGTACTGAGGTTTGATACTCATGATCCCCATGGCTGTAGCAGCTACAGAATAATATGTCGGGACAGACTGATCTCAAATGCCTTATTGGTATCAGTTCTGTTACCAGCCTTATTAAACAGTAACTGGTATTGGCTGTACCCTGAACAATCCACAGTGTCTTTTCCATTGCCACTATAATATTTAGTGTTTCCTCAAATTGGTGCATCCATAATACTTTGCACAGTCCCCTTGCTGTGGAAGGTAATTAACAATTGGTACTTTTGTAGAAATTGATCATTGTAGCTTGTCAACTCAGTGTTCGTACGAGAGGTCTAAATCTTCTGATTCTAAATGCGTGCTTGTGTGTGCGTCGCTACAGACGGTGATGGAGTTCCGTCACCCCGACGGTCTGCTTGTTGCTGTGGTGTTGCCTGGACGGAGCCTCCTGGTGATGAAGGGAGAGAGCAGATACCTGTGGACACATGGGTGAGCTGGACTGTGTCATGTGGATCAGTCTCTCCAGACAGGACTCTACCTACCTAGGACGCTACCTCTATTCTTTTGTAGTAGAGCACAAAAATACTAAATTTTCTGAGCTTTTTCAGGGCTTCATGTCGTATTTTGTACAATGGAGTGTGTCTGTGTGCTTTCTCCAAACATTTCTCCCATCACATGTGAAGATAAAACCAGATACAGGCTCAGGGTTTGGTCACGTTCACATCTACAGATTAGTTAGTCTCCTGTCTCCTCTCAGGATTACTCCTCGGAAGTTTGACACGGTGCCAGCCTGCGACCCACAGTCCCCTGCTCATACAGCGCCTGACCTCAGGACCCACAACAATCTCACTCTGAGCAAGAGGGGCACACGCACTTCTTTCACTTTCCGCAAGATCAAACATGAGCCCTGCCGTTGTGGTGAGAATCCTAACATACTCTAACACTGCCACCACTATTCGATTCAGCTTCAGCTGAATACAACAGTACCTGATGTCCCCTCTTCTTGTCCCTTCTTCTGTCTCACTCTCCAGCCTTCCCCTCTGCCTGTGACAGTCAGGGTGCACCCTCAGCACCTTCGCCCTCTTCGCCATCTCTCCCCTCACTACCTTGTTGCCATGACGACGCTGCCCATTTGGAGGAGGAGTACGTGCACCGGGTGTACGACGCCATCGCCTCCCACTTCAGCAGCACTCGCCACTCCCCTTGGCCTCAGGTCTGCCACTTCTTGTGCTCGCTCCCACCTGGCAGCGTGCTGGCTGATATTGGCTGTGGAAATGGGAAATACCTCTGTGTCAACCCAGAGCTGATTGCAGTGAGTATTGTCATAATTTGTGTCATTTTGTGATACTTCAGTGATCCCAGTAGGCACATTTCCTTTTCCATTCCACTTTTTATTGCGACTGCCACTTATATGATCATCACAATAAATTGCCAAAAGTCACTTATGCACACAAACATAACTGCAAGGCCTGTTTCATACACAGTCAGCAATGGAGAGGGCAAACAGGGAGTCTTCCTCTGAGGTAAAACACTTTACAGATGCAAGCTGAGGCTTCGGTAGATTTGCAAGGACAAGGTAGCGGAGATCCTCTAAAGAGCAGACAAGTACTATAAACGTATGTCCCAGTCTGTATTCCATGATACATATTTGAGATTAGAAAAGTCCTTAAATGCACCAACACCGAGGGCGTGTGCAAAGGTCACAGCCTCGCCGCTCGACATTCCCATAAATGTAAAATGAAAATGAGAAGCTGTGTCACGTCCTCAGCGCACAGTTACTGTTGTGTAAGCCAGAGCTCTCCCTCCGCTACAGAGCGAAGCGAGTTAGAAGACAAAGGTTTGCATCTTGACGCCTCCCTTGGGCAAGAATCTGCTCTTTACTTATTTACCTCACAGTGTGCATCTGTCATGATGTGGATAATGCTTTTACACTACATGGAGTACATGGAGGGAAATATCTATAATGATTTAGCAGTTAGTTTGTTTTTAAGTTGTCCAAAGTGTACAAAGCATTTAAAATAAGTTAAATAAACTGTAATAATACACCTAGGGGTTGATATCATTGGTGTTTTCTCTCACTCTGATTTTCCTCTGGTTGTCATCTTTTGCATTAGCACAGTTTCCATGGCAGTATCCTAAATTTTCTGTTTACGTATGCACACTGGGATGTTCATGTTTGGGATTTGGAGGTGCGTGTAAGCAGCTTATCCTGACTCAGACCGTAACCGTGATAAATCATTACTGAGAACAGAGTGATCATGTAGGTCACACAGCAACTTTCTGCTGTTTTTTTTTTTTCTCCAATTTGTTTTATTCCATCTGGACTTTGTTTTTGCCTCCTCGGTACCCCTGCCCTTCCCTTCTCTGTCTGCCTTCTGTTGCAGATTAACCTTCGCAGTTTCAACTGAAATTAAAAAGCTTGTGTGTTTTGCATGTCAGTCACTGATTAAGTGTGTGTGTGTGTGTCTGCTTGTGCACTTGTGTATTATTTCTCACTATCTTGTATCGCCTCTCTCTCGATTGAAATGAGACAGAATGTGTTGAAGATAATCACTGATGGCATCCAGTCACCTCCCTCCTTTCTTTTCTTTATTTTACGTTTCTTTCCAGGTTCCCTGCTTTTCTTCACTTGTGTCATTTCTGTGTTCTTCTATCACTTCTATCCATTTTCTCTCATTCTCTGCACTTAATCTTCCTACCACTATCCCCTATGTGTTTTGTTCACGCTTGATTTGTGTTTTTTTTTTTTGTTTGTTTGTTTGTTTGTTTGTTTTCTCATTCTGTCTCTCTACTTTCTCCTTCATCGCACTGGTTGAAGGAATTAGTAGGAGTTGCTTCTGCTGCTTTCTGGGTGATTTTTGCACTATAGTGTTAGAGATGAAGAGCGCATTGCTGCGTTCAACCCTTGGTCTTGATTTTGTATGCCCGTCTGTGTGTTTTGTCTCTCTTTTCAGGTTGGCTGTGATCGTAGCAGTGCTCTTATCCAAATCTGCGCAGAGAGAGGTTTCCAGGCGTTTGTATCTGATGCTCTCAGTGTCCCTCTGCGAACAGCCTCCTGTGATGCCTGTATCTCTATAGCTGTCATACACCACTTTTCCACACAGGTACGCAGGTTGGCAGTACACTGATTGCTATTTGGTGGCACTGAAATTCTTGTTGTTGTGTTATACTTAAAATGTGAAATGCATTCTCAATTGCTTTTTAAACAGGTTTGTGAAAGACTTCCTGGGTGCAACTCCAGAAAGATAAAAACACGCTCAGCCCTTGCTTGCTACTATACAAAAAGGGCTGTCTTTTATATCTGTTGTTTTTAAATTCCCTTCCCGTCTGTTTTCCAACACTGACTCACTCACAAGCATAAGACAGTTCATTTCATGACTTCAAAAATGCATCAAAACAAGCAATTGTTTATAATCTTTTAGAATCATTTCCCTAAACATCTCATAATCTCGTTAATTAAGTGTGTGTCTGTGTGTGTGTATGTTATAGGAGCGACGACTGGCAGCTGTGAGGGAGCTGGTAAGACTTTTGAAGCCTGGAGGTCGAGCGCTCATTTATGTTTGGGCTTTTGAACAAGAGTACAACAAGCAGAGGTCCAAGTACCTCAAAGACCAGAAGAAAGAGCATTCAGAGAAGAACCACAGCCCCACCAACAACACATTAGAAGACAGCCAGGAACATCACGGGAAATCCAGTATCCATACCAGCAGACATTTAGCAGACGAATGCAGGCCTGCAGACAACATACATGATGTTAGCAAAGTGAGCGATGGTAAGCTTAGTATTCACACCAACCGCACAGCCTTCAACACCCAGGACCTTTTGGTTCCCTGGCACCTGAAAGAGGGAAAACGACAAGGGCAGGAAGAACCAGGAGAGGGTGTGAAGAAGGTTAAAAGTAAAGAGAAATCCAAAATGTCTTCATTAAATTCCTGCTCAGCCTATAGTTTGAGTCCCATAACCAAATCAGGCTGTAAAACTGATCCAAGTCCAGATTTTGACTCCAACATGTCTTCTGGATCAGGACAAGACACCAATGATGCCACTTACAGGCCAGACTCTAAACCCAGTCCAAGTGGGAACACTTCTCCCTCTTTCACTTCTACTGAAACATCTGAGAGCAGCCCGACGCCCATTTTTCACCGCTATTACCACGTGTTCCAGCAGGGGGAGCTGGAGCAGCTGTGTGCTCAGGTGGCTGGAGTCAAAGTGCAGAGCAGCTACCATGACCAGGGAAACTGGTGTGTTATATTAGGGAAGGAGATGAGCTGACACAGTTAGAATTTAGCAATGATTAGTTACAAATTTACATAGTTGAAGAACGAGAGAGTCAATCCAATAAAAACAACGATGAAACAACGGATCTTTTATTTGTCTGAATGCCGAACAAACAAGTGCCATGAAATAAATGTAAAGATTTTACAAAATGCCTCATTTTGTTGTACTCTTACTTCTTGCCTCATTTCTTGAAAGTGGACCAAGACACACACACACACACACACACACACACACACACACACACACATATATATATATATATATATATATATATATATATATATATAATATTAGTTTTATAAATGATGTGGATATGTTTTTCTTTCTTTTCTTTAGTTATTTTGGTGTATTGATGGGGAAAACAAGTACTAGAAATGTTTTACACTTACATCATTGGATAACTTTTATTATTACAGTATTTTATTTGTACAAGCACCTTGTTAAGAATGATGATATATGAATAAAGATTATTATTACCTGACCTGAACAGTCCAACTGCAGTAATATCAATTTAAAACAATAATCTGCTTTATACCCCCCCCCCCACCCAAATAAAAAAAAAATAAATAAATAAATGGAAAACTTGGAGATAGTTTTGCATTTCATTGCAAAGATACTCAAATATACTCTGTCTGGTTGTGCAATCCAAAGGTGCAGACGAGGCTCTGCAACAGTCCATAGTGAAGAGACCGTACAGTACCTCACCAAGAATAATTATCTCTGTAGTTTGCTTCTTCCCCTGTCTTTGACCTCAGCGTCTGCTCTGAATTCACTGAGCTGTAGCTAAGCTGTACTGTGTGTGCCCGACCTTTTCAAGTTAAAGGGCCAGCGAGCAGTGTGGTGTTGCAGGCTGTGGGGGATTTGTTCTCATTCAAGATGCAGAATGTGTGTAGCTCTCTCTCTCTTGTGATGTTTGTCTCTTCCCCCCCTCTTTTGGAGCAAGTGAAGTGAGTCACTAATCTGTATTTAACTACACCTCAAATACTAACAAAGGGCTAAATTGTCAGAACATTTACTTATTTGAAAAAGACCTTTTTTTTAACAATCAAATATATGTTTTCTTTAAACACTTCAAATACAGATTTTTCCATTCAGTTAACATTGGATCTATGACAATATTTCTCTTTCATATGCAGAAACTGACATAACTTATAGCCAGCTCAGCCTCCTTGAACCATAAAGCCACTAATCCAGACCAGTCTTTTGAACAACTTCAAATGTGATCTTAAGTTGGGTTTAAACCTAACTGAAATGACTGCTTTTGTGCTGTCATTAGTTGTTTCTAGTGTCGATCAACACACACACACACACACGCACTCTTTTACACTACATTGTATTACAAGATAAGCCTTACCAGACGGCTCTAAACAGAATGAACTGTGGGATAACGGGGTAGAGATGGCTGACGAGTGAAGGTTGGTAATTGATCAGCAGCTCCTGGTAAATTACAGCTACGGCTGCTCAGTCATCTGGGACCCACACAGACAAACACACTGTCGAACTGAAGGGAGATGGTTGGGTGCTTTTATTGACTGATTCATTGATTAAGATGATGCATTCAGCTGTATGTATGTATGTATGTGTGTGTGTGTGTGTGTGAGATAGAGAGATGTCCTTTCTGCTTCCATGCACAATAATGTGTGTGGTTATGTTATTGTTCATGTATTGTTGTTGAGTCTGTTGCTTGACATTTGGAAGGATCATTAAAATTTAAAGCTATGCCTCCCGCAGGTATAGCCCATTGATCTGAGAGGCTACAAGACATTTGCAATCTTCAGCTCACAGGTGTCAAGAGACATCTATCCTGAAATAATGTGTAACAGTCCCTTCCCTGACAGATTAGTGAAATGTGCCATTGTGCACCATTAAAAAGGGAATAAACACAGGAAGGGCTGTAATAAAATAAGTGTGGATTTTACACCACATAGGTGGAATGTTTCCGTAATAGCCAGATGCATAATTGTCATGTTACAATGACAGAAACATTTTACTTAGTACATTTACAGAAAGGCAGGGCAAGCAAGTCCTGAGCTAAAACCCAAATTGCAATCCCATTTCTAACAGGTTTACATGTTCAAAGTAAACATGAGTAACTTTCTTGATAGGTCACATGATCAAAATTTTAGGCTATTAATATTACGTAGACATAATTAAAACTGTAGATGATCCCCTCTGTTGAGTCGGCTGCATTTGGTATAAACACGTACTTTTAAAATGTGATTGCTTTCATGTTGATGAGTCTGCCCACAAGTGTGGAAGACTTAATGTGTTTTTGGGTTGTCCATCTCATGTTGTGAATTCTGGAAATTTCTGGAATGCCTTGAGGCAATTTCTTCTGATTTGGCACAAACATTCTTTTGTGACCTCACAGAACATTTTTTGGCCATAAGCTGAAGTGATGACATTTTATGTCCAAAAGGCCAAAGATCAACTTCACTGTGACATCAAAATGTTCTGTAGAAGTGCTTTTCTGGCAATTATCCAACACCACAGCTCAGTAGCAGACGAGGAGATTGTGACCACATTTCACATTTGGTTGGATCCTGGATTGATGATACTAATCTTGAGTGCCCACATTGAAACTGTGCAGATTTTATAGATCTTTTGTCCTGCTGGGTTGAAAATGTGTGTGATGAATCCACGTTTTAGAATTTGTAGCTTCTTTGCAGTAATGTCCAGATTTGAGGCATTGTAGTGCACCACATTATTAAATTCCTATATGAATCCAGACAGACATGGAGGTAAACTGCAACTTGACCGGTAATTCTAGTTTATATGCACCTATTAATTTTAATTGCTGTGTTCTACCGTGTTGTTGTTTTTAGACGAATCAGCTATTGACGTAAACGGCAGCACTTTACGACGTTGACCAAAACATTGACGACAGTGTCATGGCGGCGTACGGTGTCAGTTTTGAGAGTTCGAACAACATCGAAGAAAGAAAGGCTGCCAAACGACAAGCACGGCAAGAGGCGTTAGAAAAGGTATGAACTGTGAGCGTGGTAATTGTAATTTTAGCAAATTTTGTTTTCCTCCGTTATGGTTTAGATATACCCGTTCGATCCAAATGAAAACTTAACAAGCTAAGCAGGCTAACAGCTAACGTCGCGTTAACGTTAGGATCGGACGAGTTTAACCGTGTCTTGGTGCGGAATTGTTTTGGTCCGGGATGTAAGTTAGTATCTCTGTGTCTCTTTCCATTTCCCCGTGTCTCTCGGAAAGCAGTACACGTGTGGTTTAAAAGTAAGCACATACTGCATGTGTCTGTTGATACTGTTCAATAGCGGGCAGGAAATTACTGGACAAACACTGCTGAGGCAGATAGGAGAGCCGCGCTGGTGTTTTATAGAGGCTTTTCCTCATGGTCTCCAGCGTAAAGATTAGCCTCTTTTTGTAATCACATGTACACAGCTGTGTTTGTATGTTGCCAGATGCACAGACTAACACAGAGCAGATGATACAGACAATTGATGCTTCCTGTAGATGAGCGCTAAAGGTTGTAAACACGTTATCTGCCCACTTCACCTGTGCTCGAACTGACCAAAGCAAATAGTGTTGAAGAGGAGCAACTGGCTCGTAATGACTTAAGAACTGTTCAGCTTCCAGAAGATAAAACTATGCATCTTACAGCATCTTACAGAGTATTTGAAAACCATAACTCCGCAATCATGACAGTGTGAAGACTGTATCATACATTTTGTAAAGAGAAAAACATCTGTGGACTTTCGGTGTATGTTTTTTTTTAAATTTTAAACATGAATTTTATGATAGCCTCATGGAATCAGCTCAGCTCTACACTTGCTTTGCTTTATAGAAAAGTGTCTGAAAATGTAAATGCCGGTGTAATATTTCTCTGAACTTTTTGTTTCCCTTATGCCATTCAGGCTAAACATCAGTATGAGAAAGAAGAGAGGAGGAATGAGCTGAAGAGGCAGAGAGGGGAGGACACTTGGATGCTCCCAGAGATCAACCAGAGGCTGCACGAGATTGAGGAAGTAAGATGCAAAGTTTTAAAGCTTAAAGTTATATGTGTAATCAAATCAAGACTTTAGCAAGACTAACTTCATAACATGTCAGAATGTACTTTACTTCAAAACAGTGGTGACTGTTTTGCTTGTCTAAAGCATGATACCAGCATGCATGATACCAGAACTTCAACACCTTTGTAGTTTGAACATTGTTGTTCATGCACAGTTTTCCTGCCATTAAGATCGATATTTAAAGAATTAAACAGAGGAGAAACAGTAAGTCCTTGAAGATGATTATGGTGATGTCAATTATAATTTTTGGAAAAAACACAGCTAGATGCTCTGCCATTGCGGAGACACACTAACAAAAAAAAACAGAGGCAAATTATTTATTCCTGCATATGTTTTGTGATTGAGAACCAAGTCTTTGAATATATTGCATCTTAATAACAAACAATAATGTGAATAATGGGGAAAAAACACAATTCATTGAATCTGAACCCCTTCAGGAGAGCTCTGTGAAGAGAAAGAAGAAGAAAGAGAAGAAGTCTAAAAAGAAAAAGGAAAAGAAAAAGAAGGCCAAGAAAGAGAAGAAGGCAACAGATGCAGCAGATGGCTCTAGTGACAGCTCAGAGGTAAGTAATGAAGTTATTTAACGACAACAGTCAGAACAGAATAGACTTGCATACAGTAGTACTTAAAGCAGATATGATATGTACTACTGTCCAGTAGATTACAACCAAAAGAATTCTTGCAGGCATAGGGGAAAGAAACTATCCACATTTTGTATGAGTTTTTGAATGATACAATAAAGTATCTATTTAAATGTGATAATGAGTTGATTATGTCATGGCCATAAAAAAAAAACGTTTTCTCATGATGATGAAATAACTGAGAAAATGGCAATAAAAAATAATTTGGCATACGGCTGTTCGCAGCTTCCATAGTTTTCCTTTTCATTGTCCTTTTCTGTCTCCTCCATCTCTGTGTTTGTCAGGATTCAGAGGACCAGTGGGTTGAGGCTCAACCTCAGACACAAGCGACTAAAGCCTGGCAGGTTCCTGATGAGTGCAAGCCTTCAGAGAGCACCCTCAGCCCAGCTCAGAATGTCCAGGTAACTTCCTTACCCACTAAAATGGTGTTTGGTGTCGCAGATTTTCTCTCAAATTTGTATTTCTTATTTTTATGCTTTCTTTTATTTTCATTTAGGATTTATTACAGCAACTCATCTGTAGACACAAAAATTTCTAGCTTTGCCATGAGTTTTCAGAGAAATAGTAAATTCCAAGGAATAGTGAAGATCATTTTTCACGGTGGAGATGAATAAAGAAGCTAAATAGAGCATAAGTGTTAGAGTTAATACTGTATCCAGAGGAAAGAAGTTTTGCGCATGCAGACGTGCCTCTTCTTAATTTGGTTCTTCTGCTTTCGAACCAGACTTACTCATTCATGACATCATCCTCTATTACTGAGAAGTTGTGGATTTTTAAATGTTTGCAGGTGTTTATTTGTCCTCTGTGTATGTGTACTGTGTGTGTATGAAAGTATATTTGTGATGCGTTAAGTTGTCCCTAAGCGGCCATTGATATTCTCTCAATCTGTACATCGTTTTCTTTCTTTGATCAACCCCCCACACTATCTGTCTCCTTCCTCCAGAGAGATGAATGGATGACCTTTGACTTCCTGGCGATGAGAACCACATCCACAACAGAGAGGAGGGCTGAGAAAGAACGACTGAAGGAGGAGGAGAGGGCAAAGGCTCAGGCCATTGAACAGGTGTGTGTGTGTGTGTGTTTGTGTTTGATTTCACCTTTTTCTTTCCAGTTTCTACTGACCAGTTCCCTCGTGCTGTGGTTCTTGTTCCACTGTTGGCGTGGAGAATTTAAGAGAACCATGTGGTTCCTCTGATGCTTATGGTGTCCTTGCATGTGTCTGTTACTTGAATGCCAGTGCAAAGTGAACTTTACGTGTGTGTGTGTGTGTGTGTGTGTGTATAAGAGGGAGGGAAAGAGTGGACTTGATTGTTTGTGCGTGAATTGCACACTATATGAAAACACTGTGGTAGTCAGTCTCCTCTTTTTTCCCAACTGTGCTGTTACCAAGGTAACAGAGGTTGGCCCCTCTCGGACAGCAGCATACTGTGTTGTGTTTGTATGAGTATGTGTGTGTTTATTTAGGGTTTTCTGTAGGGTGTTTTTGTCTGGGTTTTTAGCATTTGTACCCCTGATGTGACAGTTTACATGTGTGTTTGTGGATCCCTCAGGCTGGTTTGCACAAATTGGAGCTCAACCCATACTGGAAGGATGGAGGAACTGGCCTGCCCCCAGAGGAGATGGCTGGTACTGCAGCAACAAAAAGTAATAACAAGAACGCTATTGAGGCATTTCCAAAAGTCAGAAAACACAATGTTTTCCAGCTATGTAAAATATACTGTAAACATCTTGTGGTCTCAGCACTTTAGAATACAGTTTCACTCTAAATTTTATTCACCGATATTATCTTTCAAATGCAGAAAACAGAAGAGTCAGGGCTGTCAGTTTTCTGATTAAACTTACCTGAGAAGACCAGAGTGCAGGGCAGTTGCAGTATTGTCTGTTTTGTTACCTAACTATTGCCTAATGTCACTTGTGCGCAAGTGCATAATTTAGAGCATCTCTGCAGTCATAAACTGCTCATACATTTCTGTGTTTACTTACAGCACTTTACACTCTGCCCTCTGCCTGTTTTTTTTCTCCATCCCTAATTTTATCTCATTTCCTGCCTTGTCTCCCTCTTCAGTCTTTATTTGTTTCATTCTCTCTTGTCTCTCTTTTTTTAAACTAAGACCAACCAGCTTAAACGAGGTACTTATGTAAATGGTATGCTTGACCAGTGCATTGATTATTATTATTTCCATTCAGAAAGAGAAACCAATGTAAAATTTACATTTATAAAAGATATAGAAAAAACAGTTTTTATTTAGTTGCTGCTGTGGAACTTTTGATCTTATCATGCAAGTTTCCTGTGTTAGCCAAGCTTTCACGGAATTGGATGGTTCCTGGTCTTACCACCAATCCTCAGAGACCTCTCATCCCCACGTTCATGTTTCTATCCAGAGCTGTTTGCTTCAAAAAAAGAAAAGATTTATGTGATTATGCCTGGCAGTCACAGTCCTGCTCAAAATGAGATGTGTGTTTGTCATATGGGAGTGTCTGTAAATTGGGGATACACAACTTCACCCATTTCCAGTGGGATTGAGTTGAAGAGTTTGTCAGCGTTGCAAGTGCAGGAGAGTTTTTAAATTCAGAGAGGACTTGAATACGTATATGTGTGTGCAGAAAAGTCAACATGGAGGGCCGACAAAAGAATGAGAGGACAGATAGAGCGAGGAAGAGCTTCTGAGTCAGGGATTTAGAGACAGACAGACAGCAGAGAGTAAGCTGTGTTAAGCTGACAAGCAAATGCAGGTGTGTGTGCATGTGTCCCTTATCTATGCACAGTAAGTACAGTTCCCTCTAGAGCTGACATGGTCTCTCTGCAGGCTTTATTCTAACAACGAGGCAAAATAAGCTGACGCAAGCAACACGCACAGACGTGTCAAACCGTATGCCAGATTGTTTACCTCATCTTGTGGTGTAACTTAGGATTTGCAGGAGGTACAGGCTGATGTGTGGGTGCTTCACTGGTCTTTAAAAAATGCCCCTTTATCACCACTGATCACTGCTAACCTTTCTCCTACGAGGTGTAAAATGTTAAATTTGTGTTGAGTACCTTGAACAACATAAAGCTTTTTGAACCCTTTTGCTCTTTTTCCTTCAACTTTTTGTCCACCTACAATTTAAAGCAGAAGTTAGAGATGATTAAACATTACCATGTGCTCAAACACACTAAATCAGATACTCATTGTTGACCTTGACCAGAGGTTTTGGACAGTGCATTTATTTTATCTCTAGGAAGTTGTGTGAACTGCTGTTTTTGAAAGAACATTTATTTCCCATGGAGTTAAATCTTTTCTCACAACCCTTTATTCTGACCTTCGTTTCTCCTCTGACTTTTCTCTTGGGTTTTCCCTGGATGTGCCTTTCGTCTGTGGAATTTCTTATTCTGGATTTGATTCCCTTTTTTCAGTTTCTCACAAGGCGCAGCATTAACTCTTGTTCTTTTCCGATTTCACCTTCTTTACCTAACAGTTTTTACAATGCACTGGTATGGCTTTGTGGTGTCAGGACAAACGCCAGTGACAATTAAGAAGATATGATTGACTCACCAAAGCTTTTGTATTTGTTTCTAACGCCTTAACCTTTTTTCCCCCCTCTGTTCCTGCAGGCACAGTCATGAACGATGGAGGTCTGAGCTGGCTGAGGAAGAGCTACCAGAGGATGAAGGAACAGGCAGAGAGGGAGCAGCGCAGCCTCGACGCTGTGGTGGCTGAAAGATACGGAGTGAGAACCGATGGCACACAGGCAGCATTCACACATTCACGTACACAATTTAGCACATACGTTTATCGGATTGGTGAGGATATTGCATAATAGTCTGTCTGTTGCAACTGGAGATTTGGACATAAAAATATTGATACATATGTGCTCTGACTTGCACTCTGAAGTCAGCACAGACATATACCTGCTCCCTACTGTGGGATGAATGTGTGTTTAGATACCTTGTTTTATTATTAATCTCTTTGCTGTCTGACACCACACACACACAGTGTCCAGTCTTCTTTGTTCAGTTATTCTCAGCAGTGTCAGGATCTGTGCCTCCTGTTGACAGCATTGGAACTTTAACTGTCAAACTCTCCATTTCATCCATTGTGTTCAAGTAGCATTCAGTTGACATCATGTTAATGCAGCCAGTTGTAGTAGATTACACAACAGCTGACTAAATAGTAAAATTTACATTTCAACAGATTTAGTTGTTTTTTTGTCTTTGGCCTTAGTTTTATTTACCAGCTACATTCTGTTGTAAATGCTATGTTGTTATACCATATTTAATTTTCACTATAGGTATGTGACCTATAGTGAGATCAGTTACTTCAGTGAACTGGCTTTCAAGCTAGGAAGATAGCCAGCACAGCTGCCGGAAAGACTGCTTGTATTAACTCAGTGGACTAACTCAGTTAAACTATGTTGAAGGTATCGCGATAGTAGACGAATTCACGGGGCAAGCAGCAAACCAGTATACTATGTTATAGTAACCCACTGGAAATTACGAAACAAATCGACTTTGAGTCTACAGACTGCTGCAGTCAGTTAGATACATTTGTTGTTAGACTGGGTTTTATATAACATGCACAAAGAAAGAAAGAGCCAAAGGTGGATGGTTTGGACATTTGTGAAGATCTGAACTGTTAAACCTGAGAATTTTAATATGTATTGTGTTTCTCGTTTTATAGTCAATGGAAAGCTTTCAGCAAAGACTTGCGGAAGCAGAGAAAGCTGTGCATGGACAGACGAATGCAGGAGGAGAAGGAGATACAACAACGAGAGGCGGGCGGAGGAAAGGGGAGAATGAGTCCAGAGAGAGATGGAGGAGAAAAGAGGGGGACGGAGATCGGTGGAGAAGATATGAAAGGGAAAGAGATTCATCACCGACAAACAGGGAGAGGAGAGAGTGTCGAGGCAGAGAGGAAGACAGAAGTCGAGATGGAGACAGGTTCAGAGAGAAGGATAAGGATAGAGACAGAGATAAAGGAAGAGACAGGGACAGGGATGGAAGAAGAGACAGAGATGATGATAGGGACAGAGACAGAGAGAGGAATAGGGATAATGACCGAAACAGAGAAAGAGAGAGACCCAGTGTTGCATCAGCATCATCTGAACAAAAGTGGAGTCACCAGTCTCCGTCTCTTGAGTCACTGAAAAGCCGCTTCCTCAAACCATCAGAAGACGACGATGGTGGAGGTAGGTTGATGTCAAGGCTCTTTGTAATAAATGTTTTGCAGTAGTAAATAGTATTTGGATCTTGTTTGACTGCATTGCACATTAACACATCAGATTTTTTTTTAAAAAGACGAACAATGTAGTTGCTGCTATAAAGCTACGGCTACAGCTTCTGGCAAGACTTTCCACAAGATTTTAGAGTGTTTCTGTGGAAATTTTCCCATTCATGCAGTAGAGCGATAGTGAGGTCAGGCACTGATGTTGGACCAAAAGGCCTGGCTGACAGTCTCTGTTCCAGTTCATCCCAAAGGTGTTGGATGGGGTTGAGGTCAAGACTCTGTGTGGGCCAGTCAAATTCTTCCACACCAAACTCATCCGACCATGTCTTTATGGACTTTGCTTTGTGCACTGGTGCACAGTCAGGCTGGAATAGAAAAGGACCTTCCCCAAACTGTTGCCACAAAGTTGGAAGCATAGCATTGTCCAAAATGTCTTGGTGTGCTGAAGCATTAAGATTTCCTTTCACTGGAAGTAATCTGCTCAGTAACTCACCCAGCCCCTGAAAGACAGCCCCATAAAGAGGTATTCTTTTGTCTCTATAGTGTATCTGCTCAGTTCCTACCACAAATCAGGAAACAAAAGTCAATTCTTTTATACAAACTATCATGCCAACAGTCTCAGAAGCCAAGCTTTGTAATTCTTTTGTGTGCAGCTCCACAGCATCGTCCTCCCCTAGCACGACCGTCCACAGGATTCATGAAACCGAGTTCTGATGATGAAGACTCCGCTCCTCGTCGTAGCAGCATTCCATCCTGGAAGAGGAGCAACAGTCCTGCCCGTGAATCTAAGAGCCTGGAAAAACCACAGCAGGAGAAAGAGAAGGATCTTGGGAAAACTGTAACTTCTCCTCAAGGCAGTCTGAGTGTTGATAAAGCTGCTGTGCTGACAAGGTTTTACGCTTTTTATTTCGTTGCCTTGTCAAACACCACTGCATTGATTGAGTTGTTGGATTTTACTGCTAATACATACACATAAACACACTCTTGAAACTCCCTTGCAAGATTGATAGAAGTATCAATCTTTCTTAGATCATGTTAATGTTCATATGACAACCTCACCAAATACTTTCTCACAGTAATTCCTTCCATAAAACCCGTCTGTGTTGTCACTCTTCACCTGTGCAATTGATTAATTTGAAGGGACCTGCAAGAACTCTTTAAGTCCTTATCTGTTTTGAACGTTAATCTTAATATTCCCACACCAAACTCCCTCTGAACCCTGTGCACCTAACTTATATGTTCTCTGTACTATTAATAACTGTCTCTCTGTCTAAAGTAATTTTCCCCATGCATGAATATTGTGTCTCATTCAAAGGGACACTTAGCTTCAACAACAATCAGTGGCACAGAAACTCTTTTGAACAGAGTCAAGTGTAGGATCACAGGATTTTATGTTTTCTGATTTTCATAGCAGTCCAAGTGTTATCCCACTGTTGTAGGCCTGATGTCGGAGCTCTGCTTTGTAAAGCCTTCTTAGTTGTTCTGTGTGTTGCCTCATTAGGCTAAGTTGTTTGGGTAAACCAGCACCCAGAACCCCTGTGGCATGAAATGAGTCTGCAGTGTGGCAGCAGGATGAAATGAGGCTATGAGAAGTGTAATAGCCTGGAACGATGCTTCCCGGGCTGCAGTTCAGATCCTCCGAGGCAAACCTGTAATGATCTCTGGGGGGGCACAAAGACTCAAATGAATCGTAACAGATGAACAGTGTGACTGCAGAAGAAAACAACTAAATGGTTAAATTAAAAATTTGACAAATCCGTTTTTCATCACAGGGTTTAGGACTATCATTAGGGTGGAATAATTAAGTCACTGAAACCCTGAAGCACGAAACGAGCAGATTGTATGGCAACGTTTTTGTGTATCACTAGCAATAATGTGTTTTGGAAACCTTACCTGGACATTTTATTGAAAGATTTCCTTGGTAAGGCTGTCAGTTTATAGTATCATATATTCGTTATATAATGTGGTTGAAATGAGGATTTTATTCATTAAATTTCCCTTTTTACTATTTGGTTTTGTCTGCCCATCAAACTCTCCTCTTCATGTTTACCTTAGGGTTGAGAGTGAAAGTGAGGAGGAGGAGGAGGAGGAGGAAGAGGAAGTTCCCCTGCTGACAGAGGAAGAGATGAACAAACTGGGAGCCAAACTGGTAAAGGCAGAGATCATGGGCAACACGGTGAGTTGGTTATCATTTTGTCAATCACAGTGGCTTCTAATGGACATTATCTTATTGATTATAAGTGAATATACAACCACCCTAATTATAAGAATGCTCTCAATATTTGCTTTAGGAAAAATACCTTTTTTTAAGACATAGGATGGAGACATTACTAACCACACATGTATTACAGGCAGTGCATACATATAACTCCAACATTAAAGAATACAATAATTAATATAATATATCTTACTCTTACTGATTTGTTACCTCCCAACTAAGTGCTCATTGAGCTTTTCTTTTAGGATGGACTTTCGTTTCACTGCCTTCAGCTGTATGGGAAAAGTTGTAGCTGACTTGCTTTTTGTCAGCGCACTTGCTTTGTCCGTTTTCTTTATTGTGGTAACATTCATTGATTTGTGCACTTAATTCCCCATCTGTCTGTCTTCATGTGTCAATGCTAACAATGCTATTTGGATGTGTCATAGAGCATGTTAAAGAGCCGTCTGTTATAACACTCATTCAACACACACACTCACACTTGTAATGCTAAGTGTTACTAACCTGACATCCAGCATCTCCCTACACAACAAAGCAATCACACTGATATTCCCGAACCTCTTTGTGTGTGTGTGTGTGTGTGTGTGTGTGTGTGTGTGTGTGTGTGTGTGTGAGAAGTGCCTTTAGCAGTCACGCACTTATATATCTTGTACACAAAGATATCGATATCTGTCACAGCAGTTTAGCTCAAGAGGTTCATTGTTTGTTTGAGAAAGGTGTCTTTTCTCGTAGTTCTCTGTAGCATTTCTGTTTTACAGTATTCAGCCTTAACGTCTTTTATCTGACATTTGGCAAAAACACCATTAGAAAAAATACTCTAAACTTGAATGCAGAAAGTAGTTAGCTATATATATATATATCTGTGTGTGTGTGTGTGTATGTTTCAGGCCATGGTTGAGAAGTTGAAATCACAGCTGGACGCAGCTCAGAAAGCCAAAGAGAGCCACGCCGCCCGAAAGAAGCTGCAAGAAACATCTAACTCAAAGCAGGTCTGTAGATACTGTTTAAGCTTTGAAAGTAATGAAGTAATAACTAATTTTAGTAGTGTTAACGGGGTAGTAAAAATAACAGTATTAACAGTTTGAAGAAACAGCTTGGCTTCTGTATTAGACTCTATTAGCATTTGGTTTAGCAGGTTTTTTAATGGCTAAGTGGACATTCAGAGAGCCACCCACAGCTTCTATCCAAAAAGGAAAACATAATTAGAAAGTTTAAAAAGAGATAGAGGAAAAGAGAGGACCTTTTTTTGGAAATTAATTTTACCCACTTCATCTACTGCTTTCTCCTTCTCCTATTTTTATCTGTCTCTTTGTTATCTGAATGCTGTCTCCTGACAGTAGTTTACCCCTGGGCTGATATCCACGTATCAGCCCAGCCCTGCAGATTATCACATGTATAATTGCGTAATTTCCTGGATACCGAAACATCATCTTAAAATATCTATATATATATCTATATCTATAGATATAGATATATATATACTCACTCTCAAGTCACACACAGATATAAACACATGCAGAGACAGGACTTGATAGAGATCAGCCCTTAACCTGACACACAAACACACTCACAGCACACATACTGAATCTTCCTGTGTCAGATTTATCTGCTGGCTGCTGCTTTTTCCTCTCCCCTCGTCTAGATGCAAATCCAAACACTCTGAAGTTCATAGACGCACGCACACACCAGTTACAGCAATGTCCATCTTTCTCACTTTACAGGGAAGAAAAGTGCCTCACACACACTCATCTTCAGATGATACTAAATTCTCTGTTGTTACATCTGACTGCTTTTAAAAGGAATTTATTTGAAGTCTCTTTGCTTCTCAGCTATTTCGTCTTGCTGTCCGCATGTCCGCTCCTGTTTGGCGTTTTAGAAGACACTAATGGAAAGCAAATGTCTTCCCTCCCAGGGGTCATTGAGTGTGGCCCCGTGTTTATGTGTCTAAGAGAACGAGAAAGAGACAGATTGAGGCAGAGAGATGATATGTGCCGTCCCCTCTGCGTCTGTAGTACAGGCAATTAACAGAGGGCAGAGACAGTGCCCTGATACTTCAGCACTGCTATATCTCCCCTCTTTGGCATTGCTAATGCCATTTCTTACTTCACACACACACACACACACACACACACACACACACACATCTATATGCATATAAATGAATGGAGGCCTATTTCTGACACATGCTCCAGACAACTTTATAAACACATGGAAAGCAGGCTGTGATTATTTACATGACCCGTATATACCTTTGTTTGCGAGGTAGACCGGATTCATCCCAACTAAGGCTGTCCTGTTCACATTAAAAGAGTCCTCAGTAGTGTTTCAGAGAAAATGTCATAATTCTTAAGTTTTAGTGCACTTATCAGCTGAGAAGTACTTCATCCCTCTTGGAGATGGAGCACTGTTGATTTGCATTAATTCGAGAGCTTTCAAATTTGTCTTGTTATGGAAGACTTTTGGCTTGTCTTCACTATTCAGTATTTTGACTCTTGCTGCATGTCTGGCTCATATTTAATGTTTTCCCTGCACAGGAGTCTTGAAAGGCCTGTCTGTGTTGACTGGAGAAAAGGAAATATACTCTCTTTTTCTAGCAGTCCAGTTTCACCATCTCCCATCCTTTCCGCTATACACACCTTATACTTGTTTCTTGGCTGTCTGTCTCTACCTGTCAGGTAGAACTTCAGTCTTTTATAAGCTGTTTGACCAGACTCTGGCTGTTTTTTTTTTTTTATTATTATTCTGAATGTCATCAGTCTGGTGGTCAATCACCAATAGTATTTAACTGAGCGCCACATAATATGACGGGGTTAAGTAGACTCTTTTTAACAAGCAAACTTTTTGATCTTTAAGCAGCAGTTTTATCTTGTTTTTTTTCCCTCCCCCGAATTAGTAGTATTTTTCAAAACATTCTCTTAAAGGGCAGCTTAGTATCAGTCTGCACTAATTGCCCATATGCAGTGCTTTTCTAAACAACATCTCAGTTCATTCCAGAATAGTATTTTGAATCCCTGATCATATCAGTACCAGACAAAACAAAAATAATTATGTTTCTATTGAGAAACATTTTGGCTCAGGGAACTTCCAGTCTAACAAAATCAATATTTCATCAGCCAAAAAGGCAAAACCCTCCAGTTTACTTTAGTTGTACAGCCTTGTGGCCCAGCAAACAAATGCCTGGAAATCTTTATGTTCATCATAACTGAAATCGAATGAACAAATTTTGTCCAATAAGACTTAACTGCAGGGCCGTGCTGCAGCATGTAAATCAAAGTTCCCACATTGAAGTTGTCCACAACCATGTCGGCAGAGATCAGAGGAGCTTGGATCTATTTTTTTGAGTCTGGAGGGAGTGATATAAGCTCTTTGATGGATTTTCAATTGTATAACTGACTGACTTTGAAATTACTGCAAGATCCCCCCATATTTTCTCACATTCTGCAGAAGTGTAAAAAAATACCCTTAAATCTTGTTCCCATTCGGTATGACCCTGAGACAGGACGTCTGTCTCATGCTAAAGTTCTGAATTGTTTATGTCTCTGAATTATCGTCAAAATAGTCTTTGGAAGTTTTTAAGAAAATTGATTTTATCTGAATGTACTACAAGAAAGCACCTATGTTTTGATTGTATCTCCATCTCAGCTCTTCAAAGGTTAAAATCTCCCCATTCTCTACAATTTGTGATATTTCTGTAATATTATCTTGCTGCCGCACAGAGTTATACATCGGGTTTCCTGCTGCTGTAGCAACATTTGTAAAGCTCATTTTTATGAACGTTTTTATTAATATCTCACAATAACTTATTGTCGTTGTTATTATCCTTTTTCTTCAGTTGAGGATCTTTTAAATGCCAAATGGTGAATACATAAAAAAATGAGCTTTTCAGGAACACTGTCAGTCTTGAAAACAAATAAAAAGCATGACCTGGCTTGTTTTGCTTTTCTTTGTAGGTCACTGGTCAGTCCAGTGGCGACCATGAAGTCCTGCTGTTCAGAACAGACCAGTCAGGTCGGGCCTGGCCAGTCAACGCCCCCTCTGGACCTCAGGAGCCCCACGGAGGACGGCGGAAGAAAAAAACGGTAAGTAGAGAGCCATGACAGTTGGAAAGAAAGAAGGGAAACAAAAGGACAGGACAGCAGGGAGGGAAGGTTTCTACAAAGGAAAAAAAATCCACGGTGTAGGACATAAAGAGATGAAGTGGATCGTGCACACTGTTGCAGTAAAAGGCAAGCGTACAGTTACAGGAAGAAGTAAAAGAGAGAGAGAGAGTTTGTGTCCTGCAATTTGTTCTTGGCCATTTGGTGTTCATCAAAGTGTGACTCCAAGCTGAAACGTGTGTAATGCAAGCTAAACTGTCTGGTCCATTCTCTGTTTGGGGTAATGATAAATTCATGAAATGGCGCAGTCTTCTTTACTCTCTGTCTGGCCCTGTCTCCCCCATGTTCAGTCTCTCACTCTCTGAGGTCTGTCTCTTTCTTTCTGTCTGTTTTCTTCCCTCTCATCCTCTTCTTCCCCTTTTCTCTGCACTGTCCTGTGGCTGTCACTTTCTCACCCATCCTTTTCAAAGATGTGATTTGAATAGATTTTATGATTGTGTCTTTTTTTTTTGCATGCAGCATTCAGTTTCCAGTGAATTTTGCTGTTCACCACGATGTCTCACCCCTACCTCTTTTCCACATTCCTCTCTCCTCAGATCGAGACTCATGTTGATGGGCAGCGTGTGCGCTACTTTCAGGATGATGATAATGTGGGCCTGAAGGAGATGGTGAGGAGGGAGAAGATGAGCTCTGCACAGGATCAGAATGCCCTCTACTCTCGCATGGCTGCTAAGGTAAGAAAACTGTACTGCTACTGTGCAACTGCAGAATACAACTTGACAACATGTGAAACAACCTAGGATGTTGATAATTATTACCAGAATGAACAGTGTAACTTGGAATTAAAGGTTCCCTGTGGGGTGTTCTTTTAAACAAGTAAAAATATGTTTCCATTCATTGTTGCTCACCATTGATAGTCAAACAGCCATGATTAATGCATTTCCGTTTTCATAAAAGGCTTGCAAAGCCAATTTTTCTGAAATGTTGCAAACCGGAATTGATTCCATGTTTAGGGGGAGTGTTCTTGTTCTCTGCCTTTGTCGATGCATTATTACGTTTCCTGGTGCACCGCCTGTAGATCGGTGTGTGAAACCATTGGTTGGACTGTGTATGACTGTAACCACAACGGACAAACAAAACTGGGACCCACTCATTTGAAAACTATAGCAACTCACTAAAGTATTACTAGATAATGAAAACTCCACAGGTTGTCTTAAGGTGAGAAATAACATCCTGGCATAAAGGGCTTAGATCGGTTTATTCCTCAGTCCACCAACACAGGGGCAAGATTTTTTTTTCCTACAATCTGGCAACCTAAGAGCTGGTGTTATCACAAGATTGCAGCTTTAAACTGTAATTATGTAGTCAAAGACAGTGTGCTAATAAGTCTGTAATCAAACATAATCAGAGCAGGCAGATTGCATTCATTTGCAAAATGAAAGATGTTTGAGTGTTTCAGATGTTTTTCTATTTGATTTTTTTTTAATCGTTTAATCCTCAAAGCACACCTGTGGTTGCTCTATAGCATTCTGGCGTAACATGGCTCTGGCCCTTGTGGGTTTCTGTACTTTCATAGAGTTGAGGCTGCTGTTTTCCCATTTCTTCTGCTGTTTCTTCTCTGACCAGTCAGGTTGACCTCTGAGTCAGTCAGAGAACTGCATGTACTTGACACAGTGGCAGCTTCTTCAACTATTGAAGTAAAAAGAAAAGAGATGTTTATTGTACAAACAGAACTTAAGTTGGGTTGAAAATAATGAATCATTACAGAACTGTTTGTACCTGAAGTTGGCAAACTCATGTAAGGCTGATTGAGTTGACTTGCTCTCTGGTTTTTGCCAGTTTTGTCAGCTCTGCCTCTTGAGCCAGAGCTGCCCCATTATGAGGCCTATTTTATGAACTGTTAAATCATACATTTTTAATAGAACTTTCATTAAATGAAGTAGATCTTAGTCTCATTTGTGTAACGAGTTACAGAACCGCTGCTATAGGGAACACTGCAGTGTAGGGATAAAGTTTTAGGGCAAATAGTTTTCCTAAATTGATTCTAAAATTTAAAATGAGCTATAATACACGTTAAGAATTTATGGTCCTTTGGAAGTGTGCATTTTTGTGCATAATATTTAATTTTTTACTCGACATATTTAGTTTCACGTGCCTGATTACTCAGCTTGGCAGCTGCTGTGGGTCGTCGTGGATATCAGAATATCAGCCTTTTCCTGCTCCAAACTGTCTTTATCATATCTGCCTTTAAAAATCCACTATCAGTCGACCCCAGATGTTTCTGCATACAGATGTGCAAAGACCACTTGTCATTGAGACTGGTTAATTAGACTGTCTTGTTCTATTTTAAGGATAAAAGCATTAGGTGGTCTGAGCAGTCTGTTCACTTTGTCTTCTCGACAAAACAAACATATACACTTAAGTGCTTTTTTTGTAGGCAGATTATTCTTAGTAATAATGTTTAGGGCTTTAAGAAGACAAAGGAAACGAGAAGAACCATTAAGTGATTAGTAAACATTTAGATCAGTAAGAACAAATTAAGGAAAAAGGACCACATTATATTAGGAGAGTTTGCAAAGGAGGCAGGAGCAACCATGAATGATTACACTGTACAGTTTGGGCAGCTCTGTTAATTACTACCAAAAATTATGGATGGGTTCAATGACTGGTTCCATTTTGGATCCACTTTCCGGTCGGCAGAATACCCAGATTTGCTAAGTGATGATGGATCTCTTATCACACCTTATGTCTCACCTCAGTCCTGCTTTATTAGCAAAGAGCAATAGAAATCATACCAATAGCAGGCTGCTCATTTTTAGCTGACAGATCTGAATGACAGCAAATTAGATCTGCTGGAACTGAAAACTTGATGAAAACCAATGTGGAACAGATGCCTCACATATGCACAAATAATATTGCTTCACCAGTACATACTAAAGGTTGCTTTGTTGGATCAGTCAAGTAAGTGTCAGGGTGATCTGAATAGATAGTGTAGATGTTTTGGATTTGTTTCTGTCATATCAGTATGCATGTAGTTCTGTGTCACTATCCATTCCTTTCCACTATGACTCTTGTATCTACTTGTCTCTATCTCAGCGACTGTCTGTCCTCCACTGTGTGCTTGAAATAGACGTACATCAGCAGATGGGTACTGGCAGGTTGTAGTGCGCCTGTCAGTCTGTCAGCAGATTTACACACTGCACTTTTCCATGAGCCGAGACACATTACTCTCGTCCCTTCTTCTCTTTCCTTTTTATCTACGTCTCTTATTCTAGGTAAGAATATGACAAGAAGTAGTGTGAAAATCCTACTGACAGATGTGTGTGTGTGTGTGTGTGGAAACAAAGGGTTGGAGGAGTTACCATGGCAATTAAAACAACAAATGTTTTTAGTTTCGTATATGTTTTTCCTTTTTCCAATTTTCTCTGATAATCACTCACCCATGTATTCATTACCTTGCATTCATATAAAAATACACACACACACACACACACACGCACACACACACGTTCTGCACCTACAAAGAGTGGCACTAAAAATACATTTACAGTTACCATGGCAGGGCTTCTATAAATACCAGTTTTAGCCATTGGTCAGAGACAGTCTGTTAAGTTAGCAGACCAACATTGTCTGGAGATTTAACGTAGTGTATTTTTCAATAAAATATGAGTAGTGTGCCAGACATATGCTAACCCCTTCCACTCGCGTGCTACATGCTGAATTCACAATCTATAATTTAAACTGCATCAAGAATGTGTCCATTCCTCATTAGCTAAGACTTCCATAAAGACACAATCATCAACAGTCAAGCTGAAGGCTGACAGCGTGGACGCTGACTTATTGCTACCATATTATACCTGATTAGTCTTCATGTAAGTATGCAACTGTATGTATGATGACATTTACGTGTGTGTATGTGTGTAAGAAGCTAGAACTGTAACCCTCTTACACACTTTGGACACAGTTACTCCTACATGCGCACGCACACACACACACACACACATTCACATTCCCTCCCACACTGTCACTAAACTAATCCAATTTTCACTCTCACTCACACACTCACTCCTACACAGCGAGTCATGCACACACACTTCAGCCATGCTCGCCTCTCGCTCTCTCACATATACACCGATTCCAACCTGTTGCCCGGTCGCCATGGTGACAGGACTCAGACGAAACACCAGAGTCGATACCCGGCGTCCTCACACTGTTAACATGCAGGCACCAACTTACATACAGGGTAGCACAGGCACGTCACAAACACACACACACACACACATACAAAATATGGTGTGGAAACAATCATTAATATTGTGTCAGCAACTGCACACACCAGTTGAAGCTACCTGCCAGTTTCTAAGTCAGTTGGTATCTCTACAGTAGTATTAGAAGGATTACCATGACTTTTAGTCTGTTCTAAGAAGTTAGAGATTATAATCCTTTTTGTTTTATTCTCTTTATCCATAAAACATGTCCATAAATTACTTAAAATACACCTCAAAAAGAATTTACTTGAGCACAGAGTGTGACTTTTCATACTTAAGCACATTCCTAGATTTGGCCAAGAATGATCAGACCCCCCCCCCGTCTCCTCTGCTGTCTCTGTCATCTCCATCACCACCACTTTGACTCCACTCCACTCTCCAGATGATGGGGAAGACAGACGGTGACAACTACACGCTGGATGACATGTTTGTGTCGGGTGCAGCGCAGCGGGAGGGCGAGGGGAGAGAGGAGGAGAGGATGAGGAACAGAGCCATCGGGGAGAGCAGGAGGCTGGCTGCTTCCATGGAGAAATGCCAGCACTGCTTCAACAGCCAAGAGCTCCAGAAGCACCTCATCGTGGCGATAGGGAGCAAGGTAAGGAGTCATCAGTGTATCAGTGTAGGCTGAGAGGGAATGAGGCTGACCATTGCTGCTCTAAACTGAAAAACTCAAGGTATGAGGAAAATAAAAAAGATATAAAAAAATCTGCAGGTCAATCTGTGCCTTTCTAAATGTTGTCTTTAATGTGTGTGTGTGTGCACGCAATGTTATGTCCAGGTGTACCTGAGCCTGCCTGCGGGAGTGTCGATGACAGAGGGGCACTGTCTCATCTGTCCTCTCCAACACCACTGCTCGGCCACCGGACTGGATGAGGATGTCTGGTCCGAAATGCAGGTCAGCCGATCAGCACTCCGAGTATTATCAGTCGTGTTTTATAGCAGTGGAAGATATAATCAGAACCAAATCAGTGTTTTCATTTTCAACATTTACTTCAAACAAGAAAGATGAAAATTTAACTGAGTTCCCTTCTGTGCTGCTTTGCTGTCCTCAGCTGTTCCGGCGTGCTTTGGTGCGTATGTTTGAGTCTCAGGAGCTGGACTGCGTGTTCATGGAAACGCACATTAACCCACGCAGAAGACAACACATGGTCCTTGAGTGTATCCCCCTACCCCGAGAACTGGGGGATATGGCTCCTATATACTTTAAGGTCTGTATGTGTTCATTTTGTCTTTGGACTGTTGTAAGGATAGGACTTGAGTTTAATTCATAAATGTGTGAAAGTCCTCGCAAGTCAGTTATTGTGTGCTCTCAGAAAGCTATCATGGAGTGTGATGAGGAATGGGCCATGAACAAGAAGGTTGTTGACCTCTCGTCGAAAGACATCCGCCAAGCTGTAAGCTCCCTTTTGTCTTTTCCAAAGTATTTCTTTGCTTTTCTTTACTTTTTCTTCTGATTTCCTTCTTCTTCCTCCATTGCTTGTTTCTTTCTGTTCTCCTTTCATTATTATTAATTGTTGTTAAATTTTTGTTTGACGCCTCCTAGATTCCTCGAGCTCTGCCCTACTTTGCTGTAGACTTTGGACTCCAGGGAGGCTTTGCTCATGTCATTGAAAATGAACAGAAGTTTCCCCATTACTTTGGCAAGGTCAGTGTGTGCATTAAGACTGTTCTGTTTGGTACATCGTCGTTACATCCAGTTAATTTTACGCTGATGTTTCAAATATGACTGATCCTTTCCCCTCACAGGAAGTGGTTGGAGGCATGATGGACCTGGAGCCACGACGTTGGAGGAAGCTGATTAGAGAGAACTTTGACGATCAGAGGAAAAAAGTCCTGCAGTTTGCACAGTGGTGGAAACCTTACGATTGTACCAAGACTGAGGCTTAGCTAGAGGAGGCACAAACTGTGGTACCAGGTGCATATGGTGAATATAGTGAATATAGTGCATGCACTGCTGCACCTACCAGTTTAAACTTTCAAAATTCCTAGTAGAAGTTAGAAAGAACATTTTTAATTAAATAAAAAGAAATGAACAGAACAACTTCGATTGCTGTATTTGTTATTTGTATGATGCGTATCCTTACATTGAAAAGACCTGGATCTCATTCTCCCATCATGCATTATAATAAATATTAAACAGAAAACTTAAATAGTGTCATTTGTGTATACGGTTTTGAAATTATTTCAGTATAAAATAAGACTTTTTCTGAACAATCAGTCAAGTAAGAATGACCTAATTGATTAATGCCACATATACAGCTGAGTTGGTGGTGGATGGTAGAACATCTATCAAGCACTTTCTTGTAGCCAAGACATGAATTGGAGCTGTGTCAGTGTGTCATAGCCCATGTTTTTCCTGTTTTTCAAGCTTCTCTTGCCAGTACTGCCCTCCCTGCTCTCTAGTCCTGGGATTTAATTTCTTATTCTGTGGCCTCATGATACTTTGCAGCTGTCACTTAATTCTAAGAGGTTTCAGTGTCATCACAGCCACATGCACTGGTGGATACACAAGCATACATGAGCAACTGGCCAGCTTGTACCCCTGCATGCGACCCCATCATTTTTCTTTTCAGCTATGCCATTGACTCTTTGATGAGCTCATCACTTCAGGGACTCACCTTATTTCTCAGACACCATGTGGTGCATGGGTGCCGCCAGTTAGTGCTGAATTTGTGTGAATCACTGAAGATGATTTGGTTTTTTACTGCGCTACGAGACGTCACGGGGGAAAAATGCTTCAGAATCAGGATTTTCTCACTCTTGTGTCCTCTCCAGTGTCACAGTAAACAGAGACTGTTCTCCTTAATCAGTCCCTCTCATCAGAGACTGGTTAATCACTTGTACTACATTCACCCCCCCCGCCGCGTATGTCGATCTGCTAGTACAATTTAATTTCTTGCTGTCTGTTGTAATTTGAATATACGCGTTTAAGAATTACTGTCGTAGTAGAACACAGTGTACTCTCTATTTAATTCACAGGAGTGAAATTTGGCTTTCATTTATGATACAATTGTAATCATCATCCCCAGCTTACAATTTTTGAAAGTTACATTGAAAATGAGCGTCTGCTAAAAGAACAAAGGATACATTATGAGAGCTGGGAAATTGTCCTTTCCTTGTATGCTTCAGTTCCTGTCAGCAAGGACAGCACAGGGAAAATTAATTTCCCTTAGAAGAAAGTGTTGGGTTTTGTTATTATTAATCATTACTATAACATTACCTTGGTAGGACCTGTTTCACTGTAAAGATCAGCAAATGATAGCGGCCATGGTGTCTCTGCAGCTTGGCGGTCAGTGGACTGCAGATTATTTTTATTAATATTATCGTTTGTATGTGCATCAGGGGGACAATTCCGCCATAAATCAGCAGTAATTCAATTTCTCAGCCCACCACTTGAATATGATGTAACTGCTAAAACAAAATTCCCCAATCAAACTGTGTACTCAGAGGTTGGCTCATAATGTGATCATTTTCAAGAAATGCAACTCAATCTGTGATGAAGTTTTTAATGTAACAGAACATGCAATTTGCTATTCTTTAAACTGATTTGTACCTTTGAAACCGTCCCTTAGGACAGTACAGCAGGTTATTTATATTGCCCAAGTGACACAGAGGCCCAGGTTCACGGTTAATAGCAGCAGAGTGGCGTGGAGTGATGTATGGTTATGGCCAATTAGATTGGCTGGGGGCAGATTTATGATCGAGACAGCCATTTCTCTCTCCCTGTCTCTGTCACACACACACACACACACACACGTCCTTTCTAGAGTTATTTTGAAAGCCCCCCACGCCATGCTGTCTCATCTTCTGTAGTTCATTCACTCATTTGCTCGCTCTGCCCCGGATTCTCTAATTTCTTCCCTTTTTAATTCTCTCACATTCTCTTTTGTGCTTTGCACAGTCGCTCTGCGTCATTAGCAGGCAGGAGACGATGCTTTCGAGAGGAAGATGTGACAATAATAAGTCTTTTGTGTCACAATAGCAAAACTGACATGCCGGCTAACACACAAGTACTTGTCGCACACACACACACACACACACACACACACACACAGGGGAGAACTAAAATATCTAAAACTTTTAGCAAGTGCCATAAAATCCTCAAGTTGTGTGTGAGTGTGTGCTGTGGCAGACAGTGGGCGAGTGTACGATTATCTCTGGGGGGAAAGCACCTCATGTTGACTCACTGGTGTGTGTCAAGGGGCTGAACCTGTTCTTATCTTCCTGCATTCCACAAACACATGTATTTCATGTATACAGAGCCTGCTTAATGTGTGTGTGTGTGTGTTCCTGGATGGTTTTGTCTGTATATGGTCCATTGCCCTTTTTGCATGAATTTATATGAAATATCCATTTGTTTGTATGAGTGAATGTTGTGCATGTGTGTGTGTGCGTGTGTGTGAGAGAGAGAATGCAGGCATTTAGACTGTAAACATGCAGTGTTGTACCTGAGATGATTCTGTAAATCTGTCTGCAAAATATGATAGTTATTTCTTCCTTGTCTTCTCATGTGCTTAGTACTTTTGGACCTATTTACTGCAATAATGTAAATTTTATTGCTTAATATTTTTAAAATCCCTTTAAATCATGACATGCTTAAAGGTCATTAGTGCTCCCTTGGACTGGAGTGACGTCCAGTTGGTATTAATGTAGATAATTTGATAACTTAACGGTCCTGGGGAAAAGAGTTTGCATGACACAGTATTCAGAAATATTTCTTGTGCTTCCATCACCCTGTTTCAGTTATAAGGAGCAATACTGAAACTCAAGGCTGGACTGCTCCATATTTGATTTCCATGGTAATGTTGTTTGAAATTTGATGTCATCCATGTTGGATGTACCTGTTTAATGCAATTACCATGATACCCCAAGAGGTGCCCTTTCTATTTATTCTAATTCCATGATAGCCCTGTCTGCCCTCAGCTGTGGACGTCTGGTTGCTAGTGGGCTTATCTTCCGTGGAACATAATTTATTCCATTGTAGTGCTGGCTTTATTAAATGCCCACATTATTAGTGATGGATGGCAGACTGCTAAGAGCAAGCGACCAGATAAGGAAAGTGAAAGCGAGACAGAGACTGTGTGTGAGCATGTGTTAGAGTGTGTCAGGGCAGGCTACGTTTGAAAGACAGAGTGTGTGGGTGCATGTTGGAAAGAGAGAAGGAACAAAATTCTATGCAATGTAGTGGGGTCATGCTGCTCCAGAAAGTCAAGTGAATTAGTAGACACCTCCAGGAAATTACACTGTGATGTGTGTGTGTGTGTGCGTGATGCATCATGTCTGTCGCAGTGTCTTTCTGCTTGTCCCTTTGGGAACTTAATGAACAGACATGCTCTGCCAATCAAGGCCAAGGTCATGGCTGTGATTAGTGCCAGACACAAGCATCATTCTGTACTCTGATGGGAGGCAACAAGCGTGTACCATAGCTGCCAGCTCCATTATCTGCCTGTGGAGCCATATTTGTCCTTGTATACCCGTGTTGAGCACATTTGGCACATTGCCATGAACTTGGCTTATTGGCCGTGACTGTTGTTTGGTTACAATCAGATGTTGCTTGATTGCAGTTTCCACTTAGTTAATTGAGGAACAATCATCTGTTTGTTGTCTGCCAAGATATCACCATTTTACCACACAACTATTGTTTATTTTCTTTTATTTTGATTATGCTTTTGAAAAAAGCAAAACAAAAAAGAAAAAACTGGCCAAAAAAATGACATTGGACCTCCTGTTTAGACATTGTAAGTTCCCACACATGACAGCTGCAACATAGATAAAACAACGGAAGTCCACTTGGCTTTACCTTTACCTTTACCGTACTACACAGTTGTCATCAGCTGGTGACATTAACTCAATTGTGATTGAGATGTATCTGCTGAGACGTCACCTTACTTTGATCCATGGTATGATCAAAGTCTGTTCTTTGCCTTGAAAACAAAACTTTGCCAAAGCAGTCTTATCAAGATGGACTCCACTTATTATCACTTATATGCTCTCAGCATACACAATCATCTTGGTACACGTTTGTGGTATTTTGGCTTTATTTGCTTCATTCTAAAATATGGACAACGTGTGCATATCTATCTATCTATCTATCTATCTATCTATCTATCTATCTATCTATCTATCTATCTATCTATCTATCTATCTATCCATCTATCCATCCATCCTCTGATTGGTTGTGGTTTATTGTCTAACAGAAACGCAGAGCAGCGCGCTGGTGCGCACTTAGATCGCTCTGATCCGCTGACTGACCGCACGCGCTCACTCTCGCGCTCTCCCTGCTCCTCATCTCGCGCACCTCCACTCCAGTCACCTCTCTGGCCGCACTCCGAGTCAATGACCAAAAACAGTGACTAGACAAGGAACAACGGCGAAGGAATATAAATGAAATATGGACGAATAATGCGAGGGCCGTTATTTGGCAGACGTACAGGGGGACCGCTGTCGCAGAGGACGAGGAGGAGGAGGAGGAGAAGGCACGGAGGAGAGAGGGAAAAGGCGCCACATCTGCCGTGACTTTGGGGGGATTTCTCTCCGGCAAAGTGGGGAGATAAAAAGGGGGGGATACGGCACATTCTTTGGATGCCAAAATTCACCTTTCTGTGAGAGGAACGAGGAATATGAGTCGGAATTATCCTGATGGACAAGCATGTCGGTTTTGGCGACCGTTTGTCATTTTTCTGCTGTGCAGTTTCGTCAGTTAAGGTAACGTCTCATTAACGTAGTTGCAGCGCGAGTCAACGCCGTATGTGAGTCAGCTGCGAGAAACGTCTTTTAATGAAAGCACCGCTGCTGGGGGTTATCGGTTTATATATAAACATATATATTGATGCATCCTTTGGACAGGGCTGGGCCTCCCAGGGAGCGGAGTGGATTTGTTTGGGGGTAAAGGAGGGCGGTTTTTAAGAGGCGACACCCCCCAGTCCCCCCCCCCCTTACATAAATGTTTGCGTGCCGTTAGTGCTCTCGTTCTCGACCGACCCCCTTCTTCATCCGAATAGGCTGCTGAGTCTCACGCAGACGGGCGCATCTCATATGCACACAGACACAGACCGACCTGGACATCATCTCACGCGCAAAGCACACACATCTCATATGCATACATAATTACACACACACAGGCTTTCCCCTCCACACCCCAACCCCTCCTCTCACCCCCCACTCCCACTATCTAATGACTCCCCGGCGCAGAGGTGGACGTGGTACGGAACCGACTGTAGCACCACCATCATCTTCAGCACTACCACTTTTATCAACACCGTCCTCCTCCTCCTCCTCCTCCTCCTCCTCTTCCTCGCCACCACCATGTCCTCGTCGTCACGTAAGATCTCCTCCGAGTCGTTCAGCAGCTCGGTGGGCTCGGACTGCGGACTCGAAAGCCCCGGGGGAGACGGAGTGGACGGTGGTTTGGAGACGGCGGAGGAGACCCGAGGCTGTCCCTTCTCATCCTTCCCCTCGTCCCACAGAGCGGTGCTCTGGAACGGCCGCAGTCCCTGCGATAGGTCGGCGTTCCCGGCGGGCGAAGAGCAGCAAGGACCCGGTGTACCCCACAAGAGGGTCACCAGGAGGAGACGGGTGAACCTGGACTCGCTGGGAGAGAGCCTGAGGCGACTGACCTCACCCATGGTAGGCCTCCAGTCAGTGCCTTCAAGAAAATGAAATGTTCCAACACAAAGTTTGTAGTGGCACATTCAGCATAGTGTCCTACGTAACTAATGTTAAATAGGGGCTTAACAAGTGATAACATCCCATGCTCAGCTTGCCTAACTCAGTTTGCAGTTTTACTAAAAACTTGTAGAACATTCTTTTGAATCTGCTAAACCATGTTAAGTCTAGTTTGCTTGGATCTGGGCGGACCAAATCAGTGACTCTTGAAGTATTTTTCTTCAGTCAATATGATGACAGCCAGAGACATTTATGTTCCACACAGCAGTATCCAAACTTCAGAAAGGACATAGCCCTTAAGACGAGGAAAAGACAACCTTCAAGTTAATCCGCCATGGTATCATTTTCCAAAGTCCCAGACGATGTCTTTACTCATATCATGATGTGATGTGTACTGTGCTGTCTGTGGAAAAAAAAGCCTCTTTTCATCCTTCACTTCTGATAGCCTGAATCATCTGGCAGATTATATAATAAATATGTTGCCTGTGTGTGTGTGTGTGTGTGTGTGTGTGTGTGTGTGTGACAGAGAGGGGGGGGGGGGATAGATAGATGCTCATGCTCTGTCTGTGTGTATGATGTGAGGAGTGTGATGAATGAGCCTGTTTTTGTGTGTCTCGGCTCTATCTGTGTCTCAGTTTTATCACAGGCTCTAATGTAATGAAGCAGTTATTAGAGATGAGCACAACTGTGATAGATGCCGTGTGATTGGGGCATTTGTTATTGCGTAATCCTTTTTTGATGGTACACCACTTTGGGATTTGATTACATCTCCTGTAATGTGGCTCCTGTTCTGTGGTTGGTCAACAATAAAACATACTGATAAGTAGACAGATAGCAAAGATGTGGATGTCATATGAGACGGGACTTTGACATGAATAAATCATACCATAACCTCAAAGGCAGCTACACAGTTCAGCTATGTAAAGTTGGATGCCACTTAGCGGTTAGCATAAAACTGTATGAGGCTTCTGACATTCACCATTTTTCACCAGATGATTACATGTCAAAGAGGTCAAATAGCCTCTCCTCAAAGTGTAGTAAACCGCAAAATGTGAATCGGCGTCAAGAAATTTTGAGTTTTGGTGGCTTCAAATTAGAAGGTGGTCTAATGTAAATAGAGCACATTAATGTTTTTCAACCCTGGCAATATATGACTACCACGAAAGATATGACAGGGATTGAAGATCAAATTCAGTCAAGTATGGGCCATTTTGTCTCTTGTACCATGAATCAAAACTCAAGCCAACAAAAAAGGTGAAATAGTCAAAAAACAAAGTCTGTTCTAGCAGATTTGGGTGTATTTAAAAGTCACAAACTCTGATAAATACAAAGTGTTTATCTGTTGGATGTGTCTACTCCTGACGATAATCTCTTTCTCAGTGGCTCCATCAGTCACTCGTAAACTTCCACTGTCTGCAGTTTCAATCAATTGGGTATTTAGCATATCATAAAGCAGAGTCCGCTGTGGTGCATTGGTGCAGTTTAGTATGAGGATACACTGTTTTAGTTTTGTCAGTCCAGTTGAGTTCCTGAAAGTGTCTGAAAGCACAGAACCAAAGTGGGGCGTTGATTCTCAGTGTTAGCAGCAATGCTAGCAAACTGTTCATCACTGCGATAACCTCACTATGAGCTACTTGATTCAACGTTGATATAAAAACAAAAAAAATACTGCCTAAATCACTTCTGATTTACATCTGTAGACTTGTTCAAAGAGAAGCAACAGCTGCAGTTTTGATCCCTGAAAAATGAAGTGAAAAATAAAGCCGTATAAACGCGAAGCGATCCGCATTCAACCCAGCAGTCACATCTTGTTTGAGTCTGCATAGCCTACATAGTATCACTGACAGTGATAGAGATGGCTAGATGGATTAATAATAGATAGACAGATAGATAAACAGATTTTGCATTCCAGTCACTGCTTCTAAGCATCTTGAGCTCGAATGGGTTCCAGGTCTGTTTATATTGGTTCCCCACATAATAAGAATGTTGCTGAGTTGTTATCAGACTACAGGAGGTCGTGGGAATAGGTTTCTCCAAATTGCAAATGCTCAGCCCCTGTGGTCTTATTCCTGGGAGAAATAGACATTGCAGTGAAATCCATATAGCAGAACAGTGATTGTCAGGTCTTTTTTTTTTTTTCTTTTTTGCTGCTGGGAGACAGCCGAGCAAAAATAATGAAATTCAACAGCGCAGCTACAAAATCTGAAGTTGGTGTAGAGAGCACCACTGAGAGCCACCTTCACCTCTCAGCTGCAGCTCTTACTGGCCCTGATATTTAATAGACCTGTGAAAAAAAACAGGGCAGAGGGAACACTTAAAGACAGGTTTGTATAACACTCAGCGAGGATGATATCCAGTATTTACGTGTGGGCAATACTGTGGTTCTGTGTGTGTGGACGTATGTGTTTGTTTGCCTGTAAGTGCAATTACATCCGATGGGCATCGATGGAGCCTTTTCTTTTTAATTAAAACATATCAGGGTCGTTGTGGTGTTGTTATTTGGTCACAGGGATAGAGAAAGGGTAAATATCCAGTGCGTGTGTTTGTGTGTGTGTGAGGCTGAACTGAATAGAGAAGCTTAAACTCTCTTCCCAACCAGTCAGACAGCGAGTTTCTCCTCAAAGCGTGTTAAAGTTTGTCCACTTGCATCATCGTCAACATGTTTAATTGCTACCATTAGCGGGGACGTACAGTAGCCAGCTCGCCAATAGACAGATATAATATACACTCACTCACACGCGCACAACACAATACAACACAACACACTGTTTGTTATATTTTGTTCTCCCTCTCTCTCTCTCTCTCACACACACAGTGGCTGCGCAGCCTCTGTGTGTGTGTGTGTGTGTGTGTGTGTGTGTGTGTGTGTGTGTGTGTGTTGTTGACTGCAATGGACCGTGACAGAGAGAACAGAGCATGCTCTCTGTGGCTGCCTTCACCCTGACCACCCTGACCCAGAAGCAACAACTCTCTCTCTCTCTCTCTCTCTCTCTCTCTCCCTCTCTCTCTCACACACACACACACACATGCACAGACATTTACATGTGTGCAAACATTCATTTTCTGTCTCCTCTCTCCCCCTCTCTCAGTTTTGTGTATACACATGGAAGGTGGCCATTAGCTTAGTGACCCATGATGCTAATCAAAAGGCCCTGAGTGTTGGCCACAAATATGAAAAGTGTGAGACAAGTGTGTGAGTGTGCCACAGTGTATATGTGTGTATCCTAAACCTTCACTGTCAGGGACCAGTTTTATTCAGCAGTGGATCTTTCTTGCTTTTAGCTAAATACACAGTTTGGCCTTTGTGCTGGTGGCTTTTTTTGTGGAAATTTCTCCACACCACTTTGTGTGTGTTTACCTTTTGAACTTGGCTGGTTGCTGTAATTAACCTGTCTGCATTGTTTGTGTTCTTTCCACCAATGGGGCAACTTTCTTACAATTTGGAGAGTTACACACTCTCCCAGGATTTTATTTCAACCATTCATTCATAACTTCATTGGCCATTCTAAAAAATACACTATAACACAAACAGTCTATTGAAAAAAAAAAAGACTGTAAAACTACCCAGAGTGGTGGCATAAAAGTTTCCCCTTCATTACAACTATACCTTCACTGCAGATAATGAATATCGGTTTAGGTTTTTTTTAAGTTTGTTTATAGAAATAACTGAATTATTATGAAGCTTTCGTGCTTTTGAAGATTATTTACATGCTGCAGCCGTTCGTCATGCTTTGAAAGTCTAGGAGCTCCCGCTGTTGCACACTAATATTATGCATATATAATGCATATATATATATCTATATATATAATGCAATAAAAAATACAGCAGAATTTATAGATGTACACAACTAATGGACTGTGTAAACAAGGCCCAAGGTTGCCATCAGTGAACTGAAAGACTTACAATTTGCACATTTTCCTCTATTGATTGTAAAAGTACAATTTTTTTCACCCTAAGTTTACCTAAAGAAGGATTATCTTTATCTGAAGATACATATAAACATCTCAGTGAAGCATTTCAGAGCAGGGTATTATGGGTAACAGGCTTGCAGAGGAGTTGATGCGCACACCTCTCAAATCACAACTGTGTATGTGCAGACCTTTGCATCAAGCAAGTTGGCTGGTTGATTCCAGTCCTTTTTGTATCCCAGCAACTTTTGTGTAAAAATATATTCCCCTCTTTATGGTGATGAATCGCACACTGAAACATTTAGGTGAGGGGGAAACATTCAATCCTGCCCTATCTGATGTAGTGGCTGCATTATATCGCTGACACTGCAGGACTTCATCGTCACATTAATTGCTGCGCTCAGAGGCGGCCTTGAAAATCCTGATGTAAAGCAGATTGCAACAAAATTGTTTTCTTTGTACCTGCTTTATTACTTCCCTGCTCCCCGACAGAGAGGCCTGATGCATCTCATGCTGGGATTTATCTGGCGGTGTCTCATCTGGTGCATGAGTTTCTGTTTTCTTTAGCGGTGGCAGCTTTCCAACTGCGCTGAAGCACCAGCACCCACTGCTCTGTGACCATACACCACACCAGTCCACGCTAATGGAAATTTGGAGGAGGGAGATGCAATAAAAGGAGGCAAGGAGGAGCCATGTGCAAGTGTGTGTGTTTGGATCAGAATCAGTCACATAGACGCAGGAAAGGCAGGTTCACATACAATAGCAAACACTTTGACTGAAACTCATAGGGATGGAAAGCGACACAGAACAGCAGGGCAAGAGGAATGGAGTGGTGAGATTCTGCTCCTCTCCCAAGGTAAAGAAACAGAGCAAACAAAAGAGACAGAGTGGTTTGGCTAGAAGACAGTGAACCAAAGAAAGAGAAGGGTGAGATAAAGAAGGGGAGTGTGTGTTCTCTCTTTAAAAAGAGAGAGGACCCTGAAATTCTGTTAGACACTGTTTCTGGAACATTTTGCTTTTGTAATCTTCCCTTACATGCCATGTGTCTCTGTCTACACTCCATCATCGTTGTCATAATTACATAATGATATTTTTAAGTTTATTCCCATAATTCTGTTTTACCATGTTATGTTTATATATTCCTTATCAAAATTCTCCTATTGCAGATGTTTAACAGTATATCGTATAAGAACCAGGTGCTTGGGGGCTGTTGGCCAACTCCTACCACTCCTGCCATGTTTGTGTGTGTGTAACTGAGTGAGATTAATGTGTGATAGGGTATGGAATTGTGTGTACAGTAAACATGCCGGTGATTCTGACAATGCAGACTAATGATGATGTATGTTTGCTCATGTGTGCATGTGTGTGTGAATGATAGCAACCTGTGTGTTTGGCTGTGTTGCAGAATCTTATGTACACACGCTCAAATGTGCATGTTGTAAATGAGTAGCTGAATCAAGGGCGCAATAGGAGGAGATCGGCATGAGAAAACACCATTTCTGCTCTGCACACAAACACGTCTACTGCAGACATTCACGCAAGAGCAGAATAGGGAGGTGATGGGGGGTAAAAGCATGTTTTTTTCTCACATGTATACTGTGAAAATATGGCCCACTGGGTTGTTTTTCTTTGTTATTTTAGCTATCATGTCTGCGCAGTTACTTGTATAAAATGCCTATCTTGCTTCTGTTATTGCTAAGGCTCGCTGTAGCTAAAAGTGAATAGTATTTTTGTATCAGCAGGCATTGTTTCAAGTGGCTCCGACTGTTACATTATTCTCACTTGTTGGTGCTGTTGAGGATGTTGAGGATGATAAATGCAGCATGCTGAAAAACAAGTGAGCAGAGAGAGATCCACTCGGTTAGCTACAATGTAATGTTTAACCTCCTTTTTGACCTGATAGAACTATACTGACCTCCAAAAACACCTGGCTGACTGATACACAAGTGCGCTCACACACTGTCTCTCTCATTTCTCACTGCTTCTCACTACTGTTATGTTTTATTTGCTCTACAGTCCCACAACTGACTAGTTTCTGTCTGTATCCTTCCCTCGGTCACACACACACACACAGTTGTGTTTCCATCACTTCTGGGGACATTACATAGGCTTGCATTCATTTCCTGGAGGCTGAACCACCACCTAACCATGACAATAAACATTACTTGTCTTATCCTAACCCTAACCATAACCTAACCTTAAAGCAAGGCTTCATCTTGATTTTTAACAATTTATGTTGTGGGGACTTGCATTTTTTTCCCATAAGTGAAGTGGGTCCTCACAGTGTGACTGTGTAAACATATTTTTGTCCCCACATCTACAAGAATACACACACACACGCTCTCTCTCTCTATCAGTCCTGTAACTGTCCAGAGTGGGTGGAGGCCTCAGAATGACCTCTCCAGCTGGCACACTGTGTTCTAGTATTGTCCTAACAGCCTTGCCTTTGAGCTGTATCACAGATAATCACATTGGACCCGCCTTCTCAAGCTTAAGCTGTCAGTAATGCAAAATAAGCCAGGTTCACACACAGACAGTCAGGAGTGTATTACAGTCAACTTTAGATCTTTATTATTAGTTCCAGCATGTATATATTTATTTATTTAGCAGACCTTTGAGATGAGGAAATATTATATATATATATTATATATTTTGTATATTATATAATATACATATATATATATATACAAAAACAGTAGTATAGTAGTAGGAGGAAAAGCTTACAACAGTAATGATCTTGTCCCAGTAGCCGTGACAGTGTGACAGGGAGACAGCATGTGCAAAACTAGGAACCTGAGCATGAAGCAGCTACATGGACTTCACTCATCACTAGTTTTGTTATTTAACCCATGATTTTCCTACTGTGACATGTCAATATGTCTTCTGTGAAAAAGAACTGTGACGTATGAATATATCTTGGCTTCTTAACACTTCAGGCGGCGCTCTGGCGGGGTGGTTGGTAGGCTCAGATGGACCAGGTGTGCATGAAGTGACTGATTTTAGGAACTGAATGACTTGCACAAATAGATACACAAATACATATGTGCTTGTCTGATATTTGTGTTTCTCTGTGCAGACACAGACTGTTCAGGAGGCTCTACAGCGAACTCTACAATTCTACAGACAGCAAGAGCTCAGGTAAGGCTGTCTGTCCCCTCTGCTGCCGGCCTCTCTTGCTGGTTCTCTTCTCCACTCGTCCTCTTTTATCAGTCTCCACACTCCACGCTTGCTGTCTGCCTGTTGTCTTGTCTTGGTGTTCCTGTCACTCATTTTCTCCCCTTTGCCTTTATTTTGTCTGTCTGTCACACATGTACATACACACACCTGTCCATTCCCCAGCAGCCTTTCACTGTCTCTGCTGCCCCTCAGTCTCTTTGAATCCCTGTCCTGTTAGGTCACATATAAAGACTCGCCTCTGCCTCTCTCTTGCTGTCCCTCGTTGTCAATGCATTAAAACTCACTATAGAGGGTTCAGCCAGATCACAGCACATGCTAACATTGTCCATGAGGCACATACTGTGTAAAAATACATACAGTAGATTGGGACATCTCTGTATTTTTTTTTTCCTATGGTGAGTTCCTCTTCCACTCACCTTCACTCCTTCGTGGTGTATCTTTCCTGACACAATAACCCATAGCAGTTCAAAATTTTTAATGGCTCCATGTTCTACTGAAGAAATAGTCCTAAAGAACTTGACAGAACAGTTTGTAGTGAATTATTGAAATGAACTTTCACCTTGTTATTAGTGCTTCTTATTTGCTGATCGCATGGCTAATCATGGCTTATCCTGTATGCGTGTTTGATTTGTGTCTTTGACAGGTGTCAGGAAATTGGCAGTGAAGAGCGGCGAAGAGAAAAGAGAGAAGATAAGTGTCCATTTCTAGAAAATTCTGGCTCAGAGGAAGATGTCCTACAAATCCTTCAGTACATGGCCACCATACTGGGTAAGTCAGTGAAATAGAGTAAGATGTGTGTGTATTATTGTGTGTTTAACAGTGGGAAAGGGAGGACATGGAGGGGACTTATGTTTGCATGCTCTTCCCTGTGTATGGGCTGATGTTGTTTCAAGTGTGTGTATGGAGTTAGTATATAGTTTTCACCCCTTTGTCTCTAGCCGTGTTCTTATGTTATTGCTAAGTATCAGTTGTGCTGTAGTGTGTTATTTTTATTACCCACCCAGACACACATAGGCACAGCTTTTTCCCTCTGTGCATGTCCTCCAGTATCAGTATTGTTTATGTGTCTGTGTGTGTATGTATGTATGTATGTATGTGTGTGTGTGTGTGTGTAGCGTCAGTAAAATGAAGCCACCCCCAAAGGCAAGACCTCTAAAACACATTGTAGACACTTTTAATGAAAATGGGAAATACAGTATCATGGCCTAAGTAGGGCACGCACGGATACTATTTACACATGAAAAAACACACACACACACCGTATGACTCACTGTCGAGGCTGACATTGTCTCTGTGGCCTAACATGAAAAAACACACACACAAACACACAGTGTCCTGGTGAGTCACTCAGTACAGCTTCATCCTCAATCTGTACCATCTAAGATCTCTTCCTCCCTGCCTCTACGGGCTTTCACGTCCCTTTAATCTTCCCTCTCTGTCCCGTCTTTCTGTTGTGCAGAGCCACCATCACTGTATGCATTAACTGTATGGTACTACTGTATCTAACTCAGTGTCTCAGTCATCTTCTTGTCGCCTCTCGCTGTCTATCCTTTTTCAGCTTTTCACTTAATCTCTCTCTCTCTCTCCTTCTGTCTTTGCCATACTTTCCTCTCTTCATCTCTTTCAGCCTTCCTCATGTGTTTTTATTTCTTTTTTTCCCACTCAGTCTCTGAGTTCATCCCTTTACCCATCCATTTTGTGTCACTTATCGGGTTGCGAGTCATGGAGGCAGCAGGCTAATCAAGTAGCCCGGAGATGCTTTTCACTGGCAGGGTTGGAAATTAACTTTCTTGTCCACCTGCTGCTGTTGTTGGTGGATTCCAAAATCTACTAGCGATATTGTTTTAAACAGCGGCATTGTGTAAATGCTTGTGAAAAATTGTAAAGTAAGAGCCAAAATATTCAAGCAATAAATATTTCCAGGGACAATACTGACGTTGTCTCTCTATCTCTCATACACACACGTAGTACACACAAACACACAAAACTGTGAACTGATGATGTGATTCAGGCTGGTCAATGCCTTCATGCTCAGTATGCTTCAGAGTTTACTTAGCTGTGACTAAATTTTGACTGGGAATCTTGATAATCGTTATCTGCGCTGATAAGCAGTGTCACCACACTCGTATATTATCAGAACTGATTGGTCTTCACAGAGTTTGCTTTTGGAAAGCGGTGAACACGGCCATGAGTGCATGTTGGCTGTCTTTACAAAGTTACGGTTCGCAAACATTGTTTCCTGCTGGTGTTTATCAAGCGTCCTTATTTTTATTTGTTTTTTATTTACCTTATACTATTTCACTCTCACTTTTGTTCACCACAGAGTCACAAAGCACAGTCCTGGAACAAGCAAACATGACACAAACAGACCAAGAGGGGCACTAGCCAGCTTACCAAGACAAACAGACAGGCTAGAGAAATGCACATAAACTTAAGGTTACTGTTATTTGCTGACATAGGAGAGAACCTCTTCAAGTCTACCTGATTGGTGTTCCCACACTCTCATGTAGTTTTTCTTCCTCTTGTCATGACCAGAAGGATAACTCTGCTTCATCCCCTCAATGAAGTTGTAAACATTGGCAACTGCTTTGACACGATGGGGAGGTTGGCCACTTTGCTTTGCATACAAGGCTGCCTGGCTATCCTCCTTATATTACAGTGTCTGAGTGAAACCAGCAGACTGATTTACCCATCACTGTGTCTAGTAGGTCGAGTTCATTCACCCACCACTACCCAATATCACCCGCATTTGGCTGGTGGTGAATGCTAATTTCCAACCTTGCTTCACAGCCACATCCTCCAGCACTTCCTGGGGGATGCTGAGGGGTTTCCTGGTCAGATGGGATAAATAATCCCTGAATCATGTTCTGGATTTGCTCAGGGATCTCTGCCCAGATGTACCCAGAATACATCCACAGGGAGACGTCCAACAGGCCCTAATGCCAATGAATGCGCCCAAACCACCTCAAGTGACTCTTTTCAGTTAGAATGAGCGATAGTTTTTTTCCCAAAAGTTGAGCCAGCCATCCTGCAAGGAAAACCCTCTATGGCTCCTTGTGTCTTGTATACAAACAGTATTTTAGAGTCAGTTTTGCACGTCAATTAAAATTGTACATGTGTGTTTGAACGTATATTATCTGTCTGTTAAGGCTAATTTGACAGATGTATTTAATAACTGTATTTCTGAAATCTGTCTTAAAAACTAGTGTTACTTCATAATGCATTGTTTGCCACTTTCCTTGTGTAAGTCTGTGTAGTTGCCGAAGTAGTGTGCTGTTATGTCGCCCTCAGTGCTTTCTGAATTTAGTTTATTTTCTTGCACATTTTTGGATTGTACTGATTTGATCTACTGATCTATTTTATGGTGTTAGGTTTTATTTATATTAAATGTCAAATTTAAATAAACCTTTAATCCTATTTTTTGACAGTTTTTATTTAGTCAGTAAGCATGTGACACGATTATTTTATTTTATCAGTATTCATTATTTAGCATGGCTTTGATGTGTGATGACTTTGATCACTGATCTTCTGCGGTTGATGCGCTTTAAATTATATTTTCCTGAAAGAAATCTTGGACTAAACATGTCACAGAGCAGAGGCAATGTTTCATGTGAAAGGAAGCTGCAACAGGAAGCGATCATACACACTTAGACACAGTCACGTGTTCATGTACTGATTTCTGCACTGAGTGTGTGCTTTTGGTCAGGTTAGGTTTATTGTCATGTATGACTGTTGATTATTTGTGTGTATCCCCAGAAGAATGCAGTTCTGCATCACTGACACTGGTGTTTTCCATCTCCTCTCTCCCAGGAGTACCATTCTGTGAACTGCGAGAACATTTTGGAGAAGAGTTCTTCGGCCTCTGCTTCGAAGAAAATGAACGAGTTCTTCGGGCTGTAGGTGGTAACCTCCAGGACTTCTTCAATGGCTTCGATGCCATTTTGGAACACATTCGCACCTCCACAGGGCGCCGTGCCTCATCTGAGAGTCCCTCCTTCCAGTGCAAGGATCCTCATGAGGAGGAGAAAGGGAGAAGAAAATTGGTTAGCATTGGAGAGCGAGGAGAAAGAGATGGAAGAGGGAAGATGTTGCTTCTTCATTGTTTTAACCCTGCCCCTGTTGTTGGACTGGTTATGCCGGGGTTGATCCGTGCTGTTGCCAGGCGGATCTTTCATTCAGAAGTTGAGGTGGAGGAGGTGCCACCTTTAACTCCCTTATTGCCCAATGAAGACACAGAACATACAGACGGTGACTCCACAACCCCCACCCCAACTGCGTCCCCCAATGCCTCACCCTCACCCTCCTCATCCCCATCCCCTCCCTCTCCTTTCCCAACATCTGTACCCACAGTTTGCTTGTCCTTCCAAATCCAGGAAACACGCCCTCCTTCTCTCTCTTCCTTCCCAAATGCTGCCTCGGTGAGCACTAAACGACCTCCCCTTTCACTCTCCACTAACCCCAGCGATCTGCGCATCGGCCTGGCCACCTTTTGCCGTGCCTTTCCATTTCACCTTGTCCTGGGGCCTCGCATGGAGCTACTGCAGCTTGGAGAGGGATTGAGGAGACAGGCTCGTATTGAGCCTCACCGGAGCCTCTCTTTCAGGGACTGTTTTGAGATTGTCTCACCCAAGATGGAGCCTTCATTCCAAGGCATCCTTCTGAGGCTTGCATCCCCATTTACCATCCGTACCAGACCTGATACCATGCAGACTGGCACCAAGGAGAAGGTAAAGATATCATAAGTGATGACACTGTAAAGCCTCCTTTTACTATTGTTATTTAAATAAACAAGGCCAGGGTGGTTTATTTCATTTTTGTATCACTAGAGAGTAGCTTGTTGTAGAGCATATGGTTCTGTGTTTACACTGATGAGAGAAACAGACTACACTGGCTATGTTTTGTCACCCAAATGCTGTGGTACGATGCTCTATGATGTTGTTTTTTTTGACAAACATGGAGTTCTACAGGCACAAGGCAAGTCATGACACGGCAATTTTTAAGCTTTAAATCTACCCATTTAACCAAATCGCTAATTTGAATTATAACTTAACATTGTGATGTCATGGTCAAGCATGGATAGCATCTGTACTGCAGAGGAAAAAAGCACAAAAATCACCAGTTAAATATGCAGTCATGTTATGAAATAAGACATTCATTTGAAACACTGGAAACTCGTGCAGTAAGGCCACAATTTGATTAATTTTCCAGTTTGTCACAAATGTCACCAGTGAATGCTGACACACGCATTTACGGAGTTTGGTAAAGTTCAATATATCAGTTATTTGTGCTTGTGTGAATCATAATCCAAAAAGTTAAAAAAAACCATTTAACTCTGATTGAACTTTTGTCTAGACTTTACGCAGTCCCACCACATGCTGTACCATAGCCACAAGCCTGCAATGTTTTCACATGGGAGGAATGAGTGTGGAGTTGGTTCCAGTTTGCCAGAAACAATTAATCAATCTCAGCTGTATGCTATATCCAGTTCTTTATTGACTGGATGCCCTCCGCAGGCAATAAGTGTCAGCACCGAGCACCCTGATGCTAAACAGAACTGACAGACAGGAGACTGATCAGTCCAGCCGCTGTGCTGTATTTTGTACACGTGTGTGTTTGTGCATGGATGGATGTGTTAGGCATCTCATCCACCACAAAGGTATAACCTAGGTTTTTGATGTTTTTTGGCAACAACGTTGTACCAGTTCATTCTGGATTAAAGGTACAGTTACTCTGGAGAGACTCTGACTGAGGCAGTGGTACAGGGGAAAAGGTATTTGTCGGCTGCACATCACAAATGATAGCCTACTGTCGGAGCCTGGGAAGCTGTTGAGGGGTCACATCTTGTTTAAAGGTACATTTTGTTCACTTAGGCTGTGAATAGTAGGGAAACAAAAGGGGACTTTTTAACTTTAATACAGTATTATATAGTGTCACTGATTCTGAGGCAGCTTTCAGCCTTTGGTTGAACACAGTTCCTCCAAGTTACTTCATTTTACTGGTTGCTGAGGCAACCAATCTCATATACTGTATTTACTGACTTGTCTCATACATTTTCAACAGCTGTTCCAATTCCAAGTGTTGCTTACCGAATGGCTTCTCCAAATAGGAAAATATCATTATATGTGAATGAACAGTACAACAGATCTGTAGCCAGAGGCAGATGGTGTGGTTAAAAGTTCAATTGTGTCATGTTTTGCCTTCTTGTCACATGCCAGTCTTTGTCTTGGCATGTAAAAGAAAGCCATAGACAGCTAGCGTACTCACACAGCACTCAAACCCTTTCATATAAGTAGTATTTGCAGATTTGTTTCGGTTTTCTGAAGGATCATTGATGTGTACTGCAACTTCCTGTCAATTTATGTCATGTCAATGTTGTAGAGAATGTTTTATTTATGAATATGGAGTCTAATAGATCTTGTGTGCATCTAGATATTGTATTGAAGAATGTGTGTACAGGCTGAGTGTAAGGACTACTGCTCTTAATTATTATCTTGATAGATAGATAGATAGGTAGATAAATACTTTATTGATCCCGAGGGAAATTCAAGCACTGAAAAATTATTATGTTGTTTTGCCCCTAAAATGTTATAAAAACAAAAACAAAGATAATGTCTAAAAATGTTTTGTTTTAGTCATCCAGCAGTCCAAATTCCAAAGATATAGCTACAGTTTATTGTCATGCATGACAAAGAAAAACATAAAATTCTCGTGGTCTGTTTTCTGTTGAACAACTACTTGATTAAAGGACTAATCGTTACAGCTATCCTGTTATTGAATTTCAGTGACATTTTAAAATGTCATTGACGGTGATTGTTAATATAATTAGATGTAGTAGTTAGTACACAGAGCTCTGTATGGGTGATTTTGATCACCTTTGGTTATATAAACCAATCCCAGGGCAGAGGAAAAACACAGCTACACACTGATGGCAAACACATTGGAACACACCTCCTTATTGTTAAATTCAGGTGTGGTATGAGGCTGTTTTTCAAGAGCCTTTATAAGAGAAAATCTTAATGCTTCAGCATACCAAGACATTTTGGACAATGCTATGCTTCCAACTTTGTGGCAACAGTTTGGGGAAGGTCCTTTTCTATTCCAGCATGACTGTGCACCAGTGCACAAAGCAAAGTCCATAAAGACATGGTTGGGTGAGTTTGGTGTGGAAGATCTGGACTGGCCCACACTGAGCCCTGACCTAAACCTCATCAAACAGTTTTGGGATGAACTGGAACAGAGACTGTGATCCAGGCCTTTCCATTCAACATCAGTGCCTGACCTCAGAAGGCCTAATACTTTTCTCCATATAATGCATGTAGGTTCACAGATTCTACATACATGCATGCAGATAAAAATACACTACAATGCTGACATTCCACATACCCTCAGGCATAGCAGCAGGATTCCCCTCTTCACAGTTAGACCTCGAGTACCTCTACAGTACGTCCTCTCTGCAGCTTTCATCTACTCTCTGTCAGTGTCTCTCAGAAATTCTCTGTCATTCGCTCTCCCTCTCTGCTGCTTACCCATTTCTGTCCTTTTTTCTCACAATGCTTTCCTGTTTCTCCTTTCACATGTTCCCAGTATTTTTATTTTCTCCCTGTTACGCTGTCAGGAAGAAAATTGATTCTGAAAAGGTTTGTAGCTGTCAGAAATGGAAAAGCAACTGCACTTGCTCAAAAATGCTTTTTCTCTCATGAGTCTTCCCCTTTTCCTGTTTCACTACACTCTGTCTTTTCTGTTTCACCCTGTGTGTCTGGCAATATTACATTCTATGGTAGTTGCACAGATCACTCTCATGTATTTTGCTGTAACTGCTTGCTCATTTCTATAGATTATAGTGAAGCAGTGTTTACATCTCTGTCCATTTAACATGTGCAAATATATTTTCAATGACATATGCAGGATTTTCAGGGAACCAAGGAAATGCATTTGTAATTTTAGTGTTATCCTATGTAACTGGAAGATGAATGTATACTGATGCAGAGGTTCCTTACATGAAAGTTATGATTTACTTACATCTTTCCACAAAATTTTTGTGGAAAGAATGTCTGAGTTAAATCTTTTAAGATTTGAGATTAGTGATATTGACAGTATTTGTAAATTAATGACAAGAAGCACAGTCACGTGATTGTATCTGAGTTCAGGCTCAGCTGACATATATGTCATCTGGTTCTGTGCTGTGACTCCTAGAAATGTTGTGTCACCTGGGTAGAGAAGCAGAACAAAGGGAAAGAGAAAGGATGGGCTGGCATTTTCACCAGAAAGGGCAGCGAGAAAAGGCGACAGGCCAAGGTAAAGAGGCCACAAAAGAGCACTCCCTGTGCTGCACTTGTGTGTGTGTGTGTTTGAGTGGCCTGTAGTGTACCTTCAGTTTGACTTCTTTCCTGTCTTCGCCCAGGGACATGCGCTGTGCAAGAGGCATACGAAGACCTTCTGAAAATGTCAAATAGCATCTCTCTCTGTCTGCTTAGTATTAGCTCTGTGGTCAGCACACAGGGGAGTGTGCACAGGTTGCACTGCCAAAAGCTCTCCTCTAACCAGCGTATCATCGTGTTCATCGTGTCTCCTCTATCCTTAATGGGAGTCCTCCCTCCCTAATCTTGTGGTCTCCGTCAAACAGAAGTGGAGCAGCTTTCTGCATAATGCATCAGTTGATAAAAATACGACTTAGAGTAAATGCATGCAAAATGAGTTTCACTGTGCTGTTGATTGATTGACTGAATTATTTGATTCAACCTCTCCAGCTCCGCTGACCTGGTGGAGGTCAGTTATCAGTAGGTCAGTTTTGTGAGCGGTTCTTAATGAAAGGTGATGCCCTTGAAACCTTGAACAGAACTGAACTAATTTCAGATATCAGCATACACTCAACCATTGTGTGCTTTATTGGCTTTCATACATGAACATTCATGTGGAATTTAGCCTTCTTGATGCATATTATGGAAAACACGACCGTTGATGCTATTTGGCCGGGATAAGCCGTGGATGTAGATGCACTTGGACGATGATTCTTTCTTTCTCTTAAAAATAACAGGATGAATAAGACAGAGAATCTGTGAATCACAACACCTACCTCCACAGTAGCGATGCCGTCTCCGTAAACAGCCAAAAGTTCCCAGACTCTTTGGGTCATAGAGTCAAAATTCTGGTTAGGATTATTCACTTCTTTTTTACGGACTGTGTGGATGTTAGATAACAAAAATGAAGAGTTGGAGCCTGGGTCAGCATCTATACTCAGTTGATTTTGAGCAGTTGTTGTAAGAATGCCACCTTTTGAGTATTGAGGTACAAGAAGGGAAATCGAGGATGAGAATGATTTGTGAATCTTTAGGATGTTCAAATTTGCAGTGTCATACTTTGTATTTAACAAATGCTACAGTATTGCATGTGCATTGGCTGCAAAATGAGACGTGTTTGTGTTTGCATGTGTGCACCTGTGTGTCTGAGTACAAAGAGTATCTTGACATTAGCACCACCTTTGATCTGTTTGTAGATAAATCACTGCTGCGATGGTTTGTTTGTTCAGTGGAGAGTGCTTTGAAAATCTCTCTGGCCGCTCTTGATACATTTACAAAACACGAAACAGGGCAAGTGAAAATACAAGGGAGGAGGAAAGAGAGGCAATGAGACAAGGACAAAGCGACAAAGACATTTTTATTCTGGTTGTTGAAACAAAGATAAAGAGAACAGAAATGTGACTGTGGGCTTGATACAATAATAACTGGCCTTTAGATGGTAATTAGTATCACATGTAATCAAAAGGCTGTTTAAACAGTATTGACTCATGTAACTGAGTGTCTTTGGTTACATCATTTCTTTTCTTCAGAAACTAAATATAAGCACAGCACTAAACATTTCCACTAACCTTTCAGTTCCGCAAACCTTTACAACAGCTTGGTAAAGAGTGTAAAGTCAAGAAGGTGTGACCTGGCAGCAGCACTGTGCCTTCTGAATGAGCATCCTGTATGTAGGCTAGCATTGTTCCCAAGGCTGTTAGCTTAGTTGGTGTTTGACTGAACAAAAGTCTCAGGGATGAAAATTTAATCAGACATTTCACATCACATCAACTTTATGATGGTAGATCTTGACCTAAATATCACTTTAAAAGGCTGGTTTTCTTTATTTTGTAACATTTGGGCCTAACTGCACCACTTTTCTCGTTTTAATAGTTAAAAGTTCCATATATGACAGTCACGGCCATCAACATCAAGTAAAATATGCTTTAGGTAAAGTTTAATGGACTGACAGGCTTTTATGCAGCGTTTTAATGCTTCTGATGTGTATATTTGCATTCTTTGGTGTCACAGCTCACAAAGAAATAACAGATTATAAGCATTAGTATTATTAGACTGCAAATCGACTGCACAGCTTTATTAACGGCTTTTGATCGATTAATCAGGGAAAGTGCTGATGTGCATTCATGTTACCACGGTTACCAAATGATTTGCGTTGATATATACATATACCTATATATACACACACACAACATCAATTATAAGATCTTGAACAAATTTCGCGATCAGCAGATGGATTTATTTAGAGGTAGTTTAGCTTTTCATTTCATGCTAAAATAACATCTGCTATCATAAAGTCATGGGCTTGACTTGTTTGCTTTCAGACCACAAACAAACTGCTTCAGAGTCCGCTTGACCACAGACCGAGACCAGGTGGTCTCAGTTCAGTCGTTTGGTCCGCACTGGGATTTGATTGACAGCGTTCACACCAGCCCAAACTAATCCAAACTTGCCCCATTAACGGGTCACATGGACATGGGTTTTATTTATTTGAACAGGTTAAGTGTGAAAGCACCCTAAAGGGTAATTATCAGACTGCATGACCAAAGTTCTGGTCTGTGAAAGAAATATATGCACCAAAGGTGTTTTATGCAGTTTCTACTTTACATCAAATTGTCCATCAACTGGAGTTTAAAAGGGGTCTAAAATTTTCAATGTGATGCAGGCTGACTGTGTTCTTGGATTCTGACTGACGAGTTTCATCCAGTGCAGTCATATCAGCCTCTTATTCAAGTACTAAATGAACTGACCTTTCAGCTGTGATTTTTATTTTTTTAAGAAATGTGACATCAGCATTTTAAAGCTTCTGCTGACTCTCTCCTGACTCTCGCACCTGAAACAGGAAGGCACAAGGCTGCAATGTAGTGTTTGTCTAGGCTGCATGTGTGAGTGTGTGCCTCTGTGCTTGTGTTCATGTTTTAGTGTGAGAGTGCCATGAAAGAGAACTGCACAGTATAGCCAGGGTCTGACAAGATAAGAGCATTGCAGCATTGTGTGCGTGTGTGCGTGAGAGAGGGATGAGAGAGGCTGACTCATTGACTCTTTGCTGCTCAGTGCTTGTTCATGCAAATGAGAGTCTGTTGACATGCCAGAGTCTGCTCACAAAAGACAATCCATTAGCTGTCCCTTCCACCTTCTGCCATCCTTCTCTTCATCTTTCTCCCCAGTACCTCGTCTCCATTTTTCAAGTCCAGTGCGTTTCATTTTCCCCATGTTTCCTCTCTTTCTGTCTCTTGTCTCCCTCTCTCCTTACTCCCCCTCTCTTTCTGCCTCGATTTCCACCTCTGGCCTTGTCAGCTACCTTCAGCTCCCTGTTGCCTATGGCGATAACAACCTCAATCTGTACATTTTGATAATCCTGATGTGTAAAATGTGAACATCACAGTGTGTGCTGCTCACGCCTCGCTATTATAAGGAATAACAACATTTACATATATTTGCAGTATAATAAAAAAAAATGTAAAATGCACAAGTTCTCAATGGAAACTTGCAAAGCTTTCAGAAATGTGAAAATCAGTCACTACATACTGAGTTCCATCATCCCACTGAGGATGTCTTTGAAGGTGACTGACGTTTAAGGGAGAGTGGGGTACACTAGGTTTGCAGCAAAGTCATTTAATTGCAATATTATAGAATCGGACTTGAGAGCGCAGACAGTGGCCAATGCTGGTTGTCTCTGAATGTGAGATATCAGCCCAGTTGATCAGCAGGCCGATTACTACCACTGTTGAATAAACAGGAATGTGCATCCAGTGGTTATATGCCAAGAAAAAAAAACTGAAAGCAGTTGTGTCTGACAAGTACCTTGTAAAATTATATCTAAGGAGAGAGATAATTCTGCCATCGATGCATTTTTTAAAGGAAGGACTACTAGAGCAGTAGTTCCTGTTAAGATAATTTTGCTGATGTTTTTAACCAAAAACGTACCCAATACAATGGTTTTCTTTTTACTGCACAAGTCATCCGCGCAAGCTGTTTTCATGCTCCGATATATAAAATGCACTGTAACAAGCATAATTTATCTGTGACGAAATCTCAGAGTAACAAGGGCAGAACTACCTTGAAAAAAAATGTAAAGTAGTGACCTTGAGGGCTTACTGTAATTGTGTATCAGTCTGCTTCGAAGAAAAGTCACCACTGTTCATACTGCATCAGGACACGACATCCTGGCCTCCTGTAACAGTTTTCTTATCTGCTTTTATAAAAGTACAGTTCACAATCTCTACTTTCTGCCTCCAAAAAGTTCATTCACGTCTTCTCTTTTTCACTGTTGTTTCAATACGGTTTTATTGTCTCGTTATACTTTTCCTGCCTCCTTTTCCTTTTCTCTTTTTCATCCCTCCATCCAGCTGTTTCTACAATGCTAATACTGCTCATCATTTTCCCCATTTCCCCCCTTTAATTCATCCTTTCCATCTTACTTTGTCTGTCTCCCATCTCTTCTACCCTTCCCCCCGTTTCTTTGCCCTTCTGTCCTTCGTTGTTCACTCACCTCCTCTAGCTGTGCTGTGATGACAGAGATGCAGGCAGAAGGAGAGTGCTGAGTTAAACAGAGACGCACAACTAGGCCAACACAACTGCCTCCAGGGATGTGTGTATGTGTGTGTCCATGTATGCTTGTATCCGTGAATCAGTGTGTGCGTAAGTTTGTGACAGAGTAAGACAGGAAATGAGAGTGACAACGAAACAGAGACAAACACTGGGAGTAAGGCAATGGACACAATTAGTGTATATGATTTAAAAAGCCATCACAACAGTACAGTTAGAGGAAAATTTCAACCTTTGTAGTCTGACAGGAAAAAGCAGTGATACATTTACAGAAAAACAAAATAGCACAACATTAAAGTAAGCGTGAACATTAACAGCAGTTTGTCAGTCCTGCAGAATGGATTGATGAGGGTGATGGCTCCCAGCAGAGTGCATCTCCTGATCCTACCATGCAGGGAAACACACATTTGAGTCATTACAGTGCACATAGGAATCTGACTAAGTCTGGACTTCACAGTGTATTGACCTTAGTTTTAACCTGGTTAACCTGGTTGCTTTATAAGCTAGACCTGATTAGTGATTGTTCCAGCCGGTGCTTGTCAACTAAAAGTGCACCCAGCAATTTTTCATTTGAATGAAAAATTTGAATGCAAGGCCGAGCTGCACAATCAGCATTGCTGCTCGTAGTGCTTGTATGACAAACAGCCTTGTAACAAATCATTACATGTAACTGTAGCGGTCTCATTTCACAAAATGACCCCTCAGATATACACAATGGATTTTCAAATGATTAGGAACATCTTAATACTGAGTTGCAACCCATTTCTATTGTCCTCATGTCAGTTTTCTGAAAGCCTTTGTCATTGATATAAAGGATAACTTTACTCATGTTTGCAGCAATAAATTAAGTTAGTAAACATTGTTCCTATCATATGTGTGTGTGTGTGTGTCAAAGAAGTACTGAATCACATAGATTTCTGTTTCAGGAGATGACTGTGTCTCCAACCAAGATCCTGTGGGCTGTAGGCTGCATATGTGCATGTATGTTTGCATGTGTGTTTATGTCAAAGGCAGTATGCGTGTCTCCCTGTTGGATGTAATCTGTGTGTTTATGTGTAAGGAAATACTCTCTCTCTCTCAGTGTGTGTGTGTGTAGATGTAGACTGTATGTATTATGCAGACCTAGGAGAGCCTTGTGCTATAAATAAAACAGGGCTGCAGTGTGCTCACTGGCGGAATAATCTATCTGACACTATGGAGAAAGAGAGGGAGAGAGAAAGACAGAAAGAGAAGAGCACAGACAGAGAAAGTGTGCGACAGGCAGGAATGAAAGAGAGATGAAGATGGAGAGAGGAGCAAAAAGAAAAACTAAAGAAAGGAGGTGGGTGCAAAGACTGAGCAGGAGAGAGATAAATCGAAAAAAGGGAGAAGTTGAAGAGTGGTTTATCCACACGGCCTCTGGCAGAGCTAGTTAGCACCATGAAACAGCCAAGAGTTGGATTCGAATGGGCACTAATGTCTTTCCTCAGCATCTCCTTGGGTAATCAGCTACCCATGTCTGTTTCTGTCTTTCTCTTCAACACAGTTTGTTCTCCTCACACATGTGTTAAGGCCATTCCGCAGGTCCTGCTCATATTTATCATCATGTGTAACTGCTTGTGAGCAAAATGTCGAGAGGCTAATGAAACAAATTTTTATTCATATTTTGCAAATACCGTTGGCAATAATAGTGCAGTTGTTTGTTGATTTGCAGCCTTGCTGTGTTTACTGAAAAATATGTCTCTTGACAGAAGTTTTTAACTGATAAGTTTGCTTTTTAATTTGTCCTATATAGTGAGATACTTCATCTTTAAAGACATTACTTATGATCATATTCAAGTGTTTGTTGTTTAAGTACATATGGATGGACTGTGTTGGTCTGACCAGTAACATTACGATGACAGGATTGTCTCCTTCCTTATATATGAAACCTGGCCTTGCTCAAAGTGCACCAAATCACAGTAATCTACAGTTTCTGTAATTATAATCTTTTCTATGTATGTATATAACATGTGTGCTTGTTATTGTAGAATACAAATGGTAGTTATGCAGTTAGATATGGGGTTACATAGGTGGTTTTAGGCCTGCTCTATATTCTCAACATTATTCGTGTAATCTACAGGTGAGAATCATGTTGCACACTTTATTCTAATATCTGTATGGTACATTATGGACACTTTCTAGTATGTTATTATGTAAATAACCATGGCTGTCTAGATGTCTGTGTTTCCACAGACCATGGAATTTGGATAGTGAAAAATTAATTACATATTTAGTTTGAGATTTACCTACTGTAAATTCTTTTTCTTTCAGTGAATACCTATTAAACAAAAAACAAACAAACAAACTCAACCAATGGCATGACTTTCCTAATATGATTGCTCTCTATGCCAGGTCATGGAGCTGAAGGGTCAGATGATCCATGTGCCCGAGTCCTGCTCCCTGATGTTTCTGGGCTCGCCACGTGTTGATAAGTTGGAGGAGCTGATGGGCAGGGGACTCCACCTGTCAGATATTCCCATCCATGATGCCACACGGGATGTTATTCTGGTGGGGGAGCAGGCCAAGGCCCAGGATGGTCTGAAGAAGAGAATGGACAAACTTAAGGTAGACTGTTTACTTATTAATTCTGGATCTATTCGTACTTCGAGAGAGAGTTCACAAAAATATACAGTAAGTTTTCCAGGTCTGTAGTTTTGTTTTCTATCAGGCAAGAACTCACTGAAGCAGACATGTTAAGTGTAATGCATCAGCTGTACTGAATGCTTAAATCTTGGTGTTGCCTGTTTGAATCCATACAGGCTGGAAGAATGTGGCTCCTGGGACTTGATCTATAATTTGCTTTCAAAGTACCTTTGAGCAAATCACTGAGTCTTGACCCATTCCTATACACTGCTCACTGCATTAGTCTCTCTCTGCAGCTTACTCCCCCAGGCCACTGTTAAAAATAGCTATAGCTTAGTTCACTTGCCTCCTTGAACAATGGTATAGCGCTGCATCAGACAGATTTGGCATTAAGAAGCTTGCCTGCAGACACAGATAAGCATATGCAGATACACACAATCAAAAATAAATCAAACTAATACATGAATACATTTACATGCACCAGCAGTTTTAATTTGGTGCAGTACTCCCACATCTCAGCTTCATTTTCATCAGTGCCGTCATCAAAGCAAAGCACAAAACATAACAAAACCTTTTAATCTCCTTTGCTTCTCTCCTTTCCCAGGCCACCTTAGAGCGAACTCACCAGGCACTGGAGGAGGAAAAGAGGAGAACTGTGGACCTCCTGTATTCCATATTTCCAGGTGATGTGGCACAGAAACTGTGGCAGGGTCAGCCAGTGCCCGCTCGAAAATTTGATGACGTTACCATGCTGTTCTCGGACATCGTGGGTTTTACTGCTGTGTGTGCCCAGTGCACACCTATGCAAGTTATCTCCATGCTGAACGAGCTTTACACGCGGTTCGACTACCAATGTGGCATTCTGGATGTGTATAAGGTTAGTAGACAGAAAATTGCACACATGTTCTTTATGTGATGTAGCCATAATGGTAGCACTTTTTCATTACAGCTTGGTAATAACATGGTAATAGTGGGATAATAGTTTAATAATAATAAGTTAACAGCATGTAATTGCCAATGCAATAACCAGGTAATAGCATGGTATTAACAGTGGGTATTTTTAGGTAATATTGGACAGAAATGTATTGAACAGGGTAATTGGAGGCCAAAAACAAAAGGCAAAAGACAAAACTTTTAACAGCGAAGTAATACAGGTTACACTTATGGGCTGATAAAAGACGTGTTTCTGTTTGATTGCAGTGACGTGTGACGTGGCGCCGTCATTTGATTCTCTCTGTAATTCTTGATGTTGCACTCTGAGGTCAATATTGCATGTATTTATGCTGTAATGGAAAGACTTGTTTCAGTAATTAGCCTGTTTTTAAATTAGCTAAGTGGCTAGCTTAGTTGGCTTACCCTGTCTTAAGCCAGTTTGTACTTCTTTGTTGATTTTGCACTGTCTGATGTGCAAGGCATCAACGTATCAAATGTTTTTAGTTGAAAGTAGTTACAAATTAAATAGAAACATGTAGTTTCAGCCCTGGTTGTTGCACAGAAACTACAAGTGTTTCCTGGTTTTCACTGCTTCTTGATGTTTAATTTAATCTAATATTTGCATTAAATTAAATTAAAACAGATTGTTTAGCATTTTACAGTCCTGATTAAGAAACCACCACTAACAAGTCAAATCATTTAACATATAATTTGTACAGTATTATCTCGAAGCTAATTATAATGTTTGGAACATAAGAGAGGACGGATATTAGCATTTTAATCTTGATTTCCAAGACATTTCTCTTGACTTTGAATGCATTACACTCATAGAAGCATTCAATATTGTGATAAAATCAACCTGTATTACCTCATTATTATCATATTACCACCCCATTAACATCACCATACTATTAATTCTAAACTGTGAAACAATGTGATAACAACAAAGAGATTTGCTTAAAAACTTCCTAGGGTTTACAAGTTTCCCAGGAAGTGATAGTTTTCTTGGAAGTAAGGGTCGCCAGTTATGTTTGATCAGCGCTTCTCTGTGTGCACTACATATCCTTGTGTGTGTGTGTGTGTGTATGTGTATGCACTGATGTGTTGGTGTTCTTGTGATGTGGAAAAAGTAAGTGATTAATGACTGGTCTGTGGAAGCTTAACATAGATGTGTCAATATTTTCCATGTGACAGTGTGGCTTGGGCCTTGTTACAGTCTTCACTTTAGTGTGTTGTCTTTCCCTTATTTCATCCTTCCTTACAGATCTGTATTTCCCACCATCTGTACTCTGTCCACCTTGGGTTCTCTCCATCATCACCACTGCCATCCATCTTTCCTTCCCGTCTCATTACCTCAGTCTCTTTGAGAACGATATATGCTTGCCACTCCACATAAGAAACATGCATTTGCTCTGTTATCTCTCACAAATGTCCTGTCTCAGAAAAGAAAAGGAAGAAGAAGGAAAAGGAAGGCAAAGAGATGGAGTGAATATAAGAGTTTATGTGTATAGCAGATGGAGAGTGAGTGTGTGTAAAAAAGAAAGCAAGAACAGGAGGACATAGTGAGGAGACTGAGGCACCCATATGTTGCCATTGTCATGGTTACTGTCGAAATGATTTAGCCGGTGGCAGGCCTAAATGAGAGCAATTTGTCTCCTAGTTTTCCTTTTCCCCTCCTTGTTCTCCTTTTGTGCTATCTGTTTTCTTTCTTTCTAAGGGCAGTGTCAGCTGCCATGACACCTAGCTCATGTTGTCACCTGGAAATACGCCAACACATCCCTGAAAGTAGCACTGTCTGTTTGCTTAGTTCACATGTGTTCATTTTGAATTTGACTTTGGGAAGTCACTCTTACACAAAGACGACTTGCTACCACTCCAGTATCTGGCACAGAAAGCCCAAACAGGGACTAGGAATTACTTCTTAGCTCTGTGTGTGCATTCGTTGTGAAAAGGTATTGGAAGGAGCTCATTACACCATTTGCTGTCATTATAGTAAGAGAATACTTTATCAGTACGAACAAATGTTTGGTTGAGTTGTCCAAATTAATGACGTGGGAATGTGGGAAACACTACTCTTGTCATGAATTTCAGCTGATAACGATGGTACTGGTTTGTTCCAAGCATCTCTCTTGTATATGGGAGCTTAAAGCTATATTATCATTTGTTACATTATTTTTGACACTTAGCAGAAGCCAATTAGCTTTCATATGATATATATATTGTACAATATGACACACATTTATGTTTAATATTGTTCATGATCCCTTACAAATGAAATAAAGTAAACCTTCTTGTCATGCCTTTTACAAAATACCGTAAAACCTTGTTTTATGCTGGGTCAGAATGCAAGGTGCTGTAAGTTGCTTTACTGAGATCCTCTCCAAATGCTTATCACTCTTATTGTGAATAATATTGACCAAGAGAGAGAAACAGTTACATCACAAGAGGAATGAAAGGGATGCTTTTAATTTCCACTACTCAGTGGGAATGTATTGACTTATTAAAGAGTTTTACACTTCAACATCACAGCCACGCTTATTCATTTCAGTTTCTGCCCCTCCTCCTCCATTTCTCATACAGATCGAGACAATAGGTGATGCCTACTGTGTGGCAGGAGGACTTCACAAGAAGGTTGATAGTCATGCAAAGCCAATTGCACACATGGCTCTGAAGATGATGGAACTTTCAGAGGAAGTGCTGACACCTGATGGGAAACCTATCAAGGTGAGTTTTTATTCATTCTCCACCATGCAGGGGTCTGAATCTTTTGAGCCCTTTTTATATGTAAATATATATATTTATAAACGTAACTGTGCACCCTGATTGTTCTGATGCCTGCAGTGTATTCTTAAGTTGTTTACAATCTCGTGCTTCAGCTCCATGACACAAATCTATAACTTTGAGCAATATTTTTTCACTTCTGGTGGAGACAAAAGAGACTAAAAAACGAAAAATGAATACATTTTTGGCAGTGTTATTGAAAACTAAAATAAATTGCCAAAAGATTTACTTGGGACACTGCCGCCCTTAAACCAACTGCAAAAGACTTTATTTAGAAGTAAATGAATTGGCCAGTATTATCACTTACAGCTGAGGACAGTTTTCAGAAACGCAATAACTAATATCTGTGAGCCTGTGTCTGTTTTTGCCTACAGTTGTCATATTGTCATCCCAGTGTCTGGACTTGAATGAAAAAATCCTGATAACTCTCAGTGCTATAATCATTGTTTTATTTACTTTGCAGAAAGACACACAATTTATGTAGCTTGAAGGCTAAGGTGGGAATACAGAGACAGCAAAAACACTGCCTCTCAACCAAGGATGCAACCACATCATTTTTCACATTCATATAATTTTCACTCTCATATGAAATGAAATGCTACACTGCAGAACCTGACTGTTTCAAAGGAGAGTAGCACTGCAACTCTAGCAGGCTGAGGTGGCATTTTCAGCTACTTACACTGCAAAATCTGTCACAACTTTATACAAGGGATAATGAAGACTCTGACCAACTACTCCTCACATGTGTATCACTATAAAAAGTCTGTGTGGAAACAATCAGCACACATCAATACTATTGTTACACATATCCCTTGAAGTAATTAGATATCACTTGATATCAAATCTCCAACTCACATTATTAAAAGGTTATTTTACTTTGCTTTGACACACCTTAACCCACCTCACAGAGCAGTGTGCTTATTCCGTGGTCCACTCTTATGAGTTTTATGAAGTAGTTTTCTCATGATAAATTAACAAAACACACAATGTGTTTTCTCGAGATAAATTATATCATCACATGCTCACAGCTTCCTTATTTTTTTTTTATTTTTTACCATTTTTACCATTACGCGACATTTAGAACAGTTATGTTGCTAGAAGTGAAGCATGTGTCCAATATATCAGCTGCAGTAAAATGACACACACTTGTTCTCAGAATTGAAGTTGTAATTGTGTAAGTGCCCATTAGCTGTGACTGCTACTTTTAAAGCATTGTGTGTACTTGTGGAGTTAGAGAGAGAAAGGCAGGTTGTTTGTTGCATGCCTTGAAATGTGGAACACAGGATATAATTTATTTATATCTTTCCTCAGTCCAGTCCCCGTCAAGGTCGCCCATCAGCCTAAGGAACTCTGGGAGTGAGGGTGCTTACTTGCACTGTGATAAATATGAGTCAAAGTCATTACCTACACCAAGCCGCGTTTTATCTCTGGTTTTGCACAGGTGATCAGTGAAACAGAGCTCATAGCTGTAGTGGAATAGTAGTGTAGTGTAATTGCAGTGGAGAGAGACAGTTAACTGTTCACATCCTCTGTATGGACTCATATTAAAGGACAAGACAGGTGTCAGGCTAGATTTTTTCTTTGCTGTGAACAGTTCTCATGACATAAAAACAAAAGCCCCTAACTTTTTAAAAATTCTGTTTAACACTGGGATAAGCTCCAACCCCCCTGCGACCCTGACGGATAAGCAGTATAGAAAATGGATGGATGGATGTTTAACACTTGCTAGAAACTATAATACTCTGTTTTTTCAGGAAATGTCTTTTTTGAAAAATGAAACTACATGTTTGTGACTTGTTTTTATTTATTCATTATAAGAATTTAATTGGCTTGGGGCCAGTGAGAGTCACAGACATCATGGGTAATTTGAATTAATTTTGAAGCATTTAGAGATAGACTAACACATTGTTGGTTGTCTTTTCAAAAACCAGATAACAGAGATCATTCAGGACAGTGTTCTGTGTAGTGCTGTGCTCCTAACATTGTCCATTTGTCTCAAAATAGAAAGGCCTTGCCAAGCATTTTTGGCTTGCTCTCTTGCTCCTCTCTTCTACTTTCTCTCTCTCTCTCTCTATCTCTGTCTTTCCTCTTCCTCTCTTTACCTTCCCTCCCTTCTCCTCTCTTTCCCTCACCCTCTCCTCTGCGTCCTCTCTCTAACTCACTCCTTTCATTTTCCTCTTCCGCCTCTTGTTTGTTCTTTCTTTCAGTTTTTGTTCTTGATCCGCTTTTCAATATTTTTGCACTCTCTGTAATGCTCTCCTGTCTTGTCTCTCCTCACTTCATGTTGGTATAAAGGAGAGTTATAGAAATATTCAACACTTCAGCATGATAAATGCTGTTCAGTGAGTGCTCTCAGCTCCAGCCAATGTTGCACTGTTATGCAAACTAGCATGAGAGCTGCGAGAGAGAACCGAGAGAAAATGTTTAGTGAGAGTGAGCTGGAGAGAGTGATCCAGGGACACAGAGAGAAATATACAGAGGAGTGAGATGTCAAGAGAGAAACACATATAGAAACCTCACAGATGTTTTCATCCATACTAAAGCTTTAATTTCAGGCCATGGTTTTCTGTTCACAATCATTTTAGAAACTAGTATCTAGTATGCAAGCTCACATCTACTCTCTGAATGAAGGATTGATATTATTACTGTTAAATGACAAAGCTGAATTGTGATTAATGTTTCTGTATGTTATATGGGCTCAAATCCATTTACATGTAACAGCAGTATCTGAGCGTTTTGAATTCATAAATGGTCAGGGGCTTGTCAGGTCAACAAGAAATGGGTGCTTTTTCATGGCTACATCCATTCTTCTTGCATATGCTCATCTTGCAGTTGCCAGCACTTCCATTGAACTAACAATGTAACCTATGATTAGCTTCATTATTTATACATTGGCTGGTTATTATTTTCAAGAGGTGGGAAGCAGCATATGAGTAGCGTTTTCTGACATTCGACCAGTGGATTAATTGCCTAATTGCTTTGGCACTAACAACCATAAAATGACTTTTCCATCTGAGAAAAGTCGTTTGATTATGATTGTCATTTTGGAATGCAGTGGTTTGTAGGCGGGCGGCACGGTGGCACAGTGGCAAACACTCACAGCAAGAGAGTTCCAGGTTCGAGTCCATGTGTCTGCGCTGCAATTGACTGCCGACCAATCCAGGGGGTATCCCGCCTCCTGCACGTAGTCAGCAGGGATAGGCTCCAGCCCCCCTGTGACCCTGCAGGGGGTATCTAAAATGGATGGATGGATGGATGGTTTGTAGGCCACAGTTGTTTGCTGAATAACAAAACCACCTCTGTAATGCAACAGCATAACAATATCCTGCAATGTGACCATAAAGGTTAGTCAATACGTCTCAGCTTCAACAAAAAGTGAAGGTTATGACTTCCATGGCAGTAAGATATAATGCAGGATTGTTGTCTTTGACTGCATTAGTTAAAGCTAGGAGCAGCTACTAGACTGGCAACTGAGTGTAAATAAAAGAACACTGACACTTTAACAACTCCCTCCTCTCTCTCTCTCAGTCTTTCTCCATCTCTATATCCTTGTGTCAGCTTGGTCCGAGGCTAGAATGCGATTGGTCGTCTGTGCTGCTGCGCCATTTGCTCATTGGCTCACTGAGGGCCATGTGCTGTGGGATGCTGACTCATAGCGAAAAGGAGATGAAGAGTGCATGAGTGTTACTGTGTCTGTGTTTTGAGACCAAGAAATAAAGAGCAGAGTGGGCGCTGGATGCAGATCTGTTTGTGTGTGTCTGTGAGCGGTTGTCTGTTGTAGAGAGAGACACAGACAAGTGCATGGCTATCGGTAAGCAGTTTAGCTGAAAAATAGGTCACACTAGGGCACCTGCCAGCCCTCTCTGTCTTTCTCTTTCTCCTTTCTTTATCCCCCCTCCTCTGCTGTCAAGGTTTTGCCATCTAATTATAAGTTTATTTTTGTCTTTCTCTCTCTCTCTCTCTCTCTCTCTCTCTCTCTCTCTCCCTCTCCCTCTCCCTCTCCATTGTCTGTCCTTCTGTCTATCTGTGCTCTTTCTACCTCACTACCCCCATCGTCTGTTGTTGCCATGACTACCTTGCAGTGTGCTGGCATGCACAGAGTGGCGTTGGATACCTAGGTGATGAGATGCTCAAGTAGATCATTAGAAATCTGCCGGGTTCCAGTGGCTTTTGTTGGATGGATGTGTGAGTGCACTGTATGTGTGATGACTTGTTCCCAAGTGGAGGAAATCAATAGCTGGTTGAGTGACCATGAAGTGGAATGGTCAAACTGGAATGAAAGCTTTCACTCTGCCTCCAGCCATTTATAGATTCATAATTCAGCTACATTATTATATGAGCATGTTGCTGCCCTATATTGGCTACCAGCAAGCGATGGAAGCAATTACTTCTTTGATTAATTTCCATCTCACACTCTTTCTATTTTAAGATTATCATGACACTCTTTCTACTTTAAGATGATCATCACTCTGTCAGATCAGACATTAACAGTTGCACTAATACTGAAGTATGATTGCTGTGCTTCTGCGGATCAGTACAGGTACAACACATCTGGTTCAAAACAAGGTTGCTTTTGTGCTGTAGAATGAATGGCATCAGTTCAGCAGAGAGATCTAGGTTATGAACATTCAAAGCAGTGTCAGTGGATGTCGTAGTGATGCAGCTCAGGATGTGACAGGTTAGTCATTTTAGATGCCAGGTGTGCCAACGCTTTTGCTCACCTTGTATGATCTGTAAAGCCAGACAGGCATAGTGAGATCAGACTAGGATAGCAACATAACAAGCAGTTTTGTTTTTATTCATCTCCTGTTTTCTCTGTCAGTTAATCTTAATGTCTATAAAAAGTCAGAAAAAATTTGTAACATGTATGTAATGTAACATAATATCCCTGCACCCAAAGAGATGTTTTCAAATGTTTTGCTTTATACGACCAACAGTCCAAAACTCTGGTTTCAGATGCTGGACTCAGGGATTATCAAAAGAATTGTTTTGTTTTTTTTATTGACTAAACAATCAACCAAAACTTCCAGCTCTAGATCATATTTTACTGATGAGCACTCAAGCTGAATGCACTCACAAAGAAATGAGTGGTCAGAGTGGGGCCAAAACAAAAACAAACCTAAACCAAAACCAAAAATAACTAAAACAGTGACAAAAAGTCAAGTAAACACAGACTTTAAGTGAAAATACAGTAACAGCAGCTGATGAATAACTTTCAGATCAAGTGCATGTGCGTTGTCAAACACTGTTGAAACTCTTTGTACTTTTAAGATCCTGCTGCGGCTCTAATATCTGTCCCCTTCTAACTTTTTTTCTCTCTACACTCCCCTTTTACCATCTGTTTCCCGCCTTTCTTTCTTAGCTGAGGATAGGTATCCACACAGGTTCGGTGCTGGCGGGCGTGGTCGGGGTTAAAATGCCACGTTATTGCCTGTTTGGGAACAATGTTACACTGGCCAGCAAGTTTGAATCGGGGAGCCATCCCAGGTGTATCAATGTTAGTCCCACAACTTACCAGTAAGTGACAACACCAGACAAACCACAAATGCGTGTACTCTGTATACATGATCTCGTTCTTGTCGCCATGGCAATACATGCTATTTAATGGGACTTTTCTTCTCAACAGGTTGCTAAAAGATGACCGCTCTTTTTCATTTGTCCCTCGTTCACGCCTGGAGCTCCCGGAAAATTTTCCTAAAGAGATCCCAGGGACATGTTACTTCCTGGAGGCAGGGACATCTCACAGCCATGCCTCGCTCACCAGCTCTCGCTCCGCCCCTCCGGCCTCTATGAGGAAAGTCTCCTACAGCATCGGCACCATGTTTCTAAGAGAAACAAGTTTGTAGGTCCCACGCACAGACTAGGATACGCAAATATTCATTATGTGAGAGGCTGTATTTAAACCCGAGGAATACGCAGGGAACAGATCACACGAATCTTTGGATATGCAAATGAATTACGTGTGAAAACTTGGATTCAGACCTGTGGGATGGCCTGTATGACTTACACTTGCTGTCGTCATAGGTGAAAAAGAACATCATGCCCTCATCTCCACTGAGCAAAGGAGAGATGGTTCAAAAGACCTGAGGAACAGCAACTGTGCTCATCTCGCATGGACTCTTCTCCAAAGAGGTGTACTGATGGGGTCAATAAGTGGGGAAACCTTAATACTAAGCTTAATGATCTCACTGGATTCCTCAGCTTCATATGTGATTTCTAGCTCTCAGCTGTGGTCCTCCTTCCCAAACGATACCCTGGCCTGGGTCGAGAAGCAAGAGTGCTTGGAGAAAACCTGGAGAGAGACGATTTACGTGACCAGTGTTGCACTTGTTAGCAATGGAATTGCGCAAATAGAACAAATCTGCTTTCCATTAACAAAGTGGATGCAGAGGAATGAAGTTGTATGAAGTTTAGAAAATGGCACCATTGCCACAAATGTTTGCTGTAACATCATTGCCTCTTGTACAAGGAAGACCACTATTGAAGAACAATACATCTCTCCTTCCAACTGTCCCTAAATCATGTCATGCTTTGCCAAACACACTTTGAACATCTGCTGCTCATTAACATCTGTCCATCAGCCTAGGAGCAGTTGGTGGAATGGCGAGAGAGATGAGTGAGAGGCAAAAAAGGAAATAGGTTTGAGGAGGGGGCATCAAGAGACAAATGCCAAAATGCTAATACCAAGCTGATCTTAGAGCCTTTCCTGCTTCTAACCCACTGCAAACTTTAACCAACAACAATTCAGCCATTTCATTGCAGGTACATACATTTAGGACTGAAAATTATTCCCAGCTCAGTGCCTTTTTACTGCTCAAATCAGGACAAATACAAGATGGATTAATTCTAAATATTTGAAAGAAAAGAAAAAAGATAAGGTGCGCTTCATTTATCTTATTTTTAAATTTTGAAGACATTTCTGTTTCATGAACTAACATGGAAGAGTGACGGATTTGATTGAGGGAATGACATGTGCCAAAGGTTACAAACCCGTGATGTTGTAAGTCACAGCAGGCGCCTTATCCCACTGAGCCACCACAAGTCTCAACTAGTCGTGTCTTTCATTTTAAGATGGTCATGAGCTGCTGGTCAGATAAATCAAGCGCTCCTGTAAGAGTTCAAATATTGGAAATTTTTCTCTGTTTTTTGTCCGGATCAACCAATAATACACACAGTATGTACTAATAATATAGTACTATACTAACCTGTACACATAGTCACAGCATGCATGCTAGACACAGTTCACACCTACATACATAATCTTTTTTTTAATTGTTTTTCTTTTTTACTAAGTGGATATAACAGTATTTACTAGCCCCATGCTAATGTAACAACAGGATTTGAATCCATGTCTACTAGTCTGCTGACTCCAACTACTCAGTGGAAATCTCAGGCCTTCCAAATACTTTAAAAGCGTAGCTCAGTAACCCAGACCTGGGGGGAATAACTGTCAGAAGGCTTTTTTGCTGTTGTTGTTGTTTTCTGGTTTGTGTGTGTGTGTTGTTTTTTTTTTGTTTGTTTTTTTTTTAAGAAAATCTTCAGAAACTGTCATCATAAAGTGGGAAGTGAAGGGCTGAAGTTAGTGTTATTTAACAGACTTGGCACATTTGGTTACATACATTGTTTCCATTGTTGTTTTTGTTTCTTTCCATCTCTGAGATGTGACATTAGTCAGTGCAAATCATAAATCAAGTTTTATCGGTTTGAACTGATGGCTGTTCATGCCCACAGAAGAAAAAGCATAGGTTTTCACTAAATATTACTTTGTTGATGTTGATAGAAATGTTTTTATTATCCAAATAAACCCACAGAGATTTGTCAACATCACATCCATCAGCTTATTATTATTATTACAACCAAAAAAAAGCTCAGAAATAATTTAGTTTGTTTAAATTGGAATAAGTGGTGCTACCTGTGCGTGCTTACCTTTTTGAGATCATATTTTTTTTTCCAGTTGTACAACAACATCACAATATGACTTAAATTATTGTCAAATAAGTTAATGCATACATACACATGTACACAAATTTTTGACTATGGAAATCACAAAGCCCCACCTGGAATGGAAAGGCTGTTTAACTACATCTTGCCAAACGACATACCGGTTGCTGAAACTCTAAAAGATCAAACAAAAGATGACGATTGAATTCAGAGACCACCAGCACAAGCTAATTCTCCTTTTTAAGTCAAGGTTTGACTCCTGCTCTCTGTTATGCACTTTCAGTTGTTAAAGGGCAGGGCTAACACACTTTGTCAGCCCAGTGGCAGGGCTTTAACAGCAGCATGTGCTGGCTATACGTTATAAAACAAAGCTTGAAGGAAAACATCAGAAGGTTAACTTACTTACTCCTGGACGCAGAAAGTAAAGCTCGTCTGGCCGAAATTTTCAGCCACTGAAAAGCATAGCGCCCTCTAACTGAGATTAACACCAGCAAAACAAAGCAATGTGCCATATTTGAGGAAAGGATGGGAGGAGAAGAAAATACAGAAGTCAATCAGCTTTCCTTTCACCTGCCAGTGTTTGAATCCTTTTTGCCATAGATAATTCTCAAACCTGTCATCAGATTCTCTGACAGGAGTAGCACCAGAAAGCTCCAAACACACTTACATCATGTTCTATCAAGGTCCTGATCAACGTTGGCAATGGAAAGAGACATGTCTAAGAATATAACCCGATAGTCTCATCTTTTATTGTAAACAAAAATAACGGTAGCCTATTTTTAAAATGGTTTCTTCACGCTTTAAGCTTACTATGCAGTGTAGAACTAACAACGGATTAGAAAACAATAACACCTAAAGAAATCCAATCAGTTAAACACATGGCAGTGTAGTTTTTAGCCTAAAAATATTAGGAATTGTAACACAAAGAAAATATGTGTATTAACTAGGTGCGATTGTTTAGTAGGTCGACCTTGTAATCTTAAGCCTAGAGAACTTATCAAGAGTATAAATTGATTTAAAGAAAAGTGTCAACTTAAAATTTTACTTTTTTGTGGGGGGGTTTGCTACCCATAGTAGAAAGCAGCATATTGTTGTTCACATTTTATTGCTTGGTGGCAACAAAGACACAACTGTTCCTGAGACTAAAAGGTCTATAATAATCATGTTTTTTTTTTTTTGCTATTAAAGAGAACCAAAATCTGCAGCACCCACTTGAAACAAGCCTGTTTTACCCTAAAGCTGGTTCAGTACTCTAGAGAGTGGTTCACCAGGGTTTCCAAGAGCCTAACTGAACTTTCCCTCTGTGAAGAATGACAGTTTCTACTTTTGAAAATTTTAAAGAGCATAAAAATCTGTACTACTGTAATACTCTGACCTTATGTTCCCACACACCCAAAAGCAGGAACTGCATGGATACAATCACCAATGCAGAATCACAAACGCAAACAAAACAACAACATTTGACTACAAGAGGATTTAAGAAAGCGATGTTAAATTCACTGTGGCAAAACAACTCAGTGCACATTCACACACACACACCAATGCATTATATCCAGCTCTAAAAAACAGAATTTTCACAAGGGTTGCTGTTATGTAGGTGAACCACTCTTAAGTGTATTTGATAGTGGTGTTATTGAGGCAGAGGGAAGGTTTTTTCCAGGGCAGGCTCCCTGACTGACTGATATACTTAAATGCATACATGAAATAACGTATATAAGGTCTATTGTAGCATAAATGTAGTGCAGGTGTCATTTACACTCAACTTCAGGCGTGCTTGAATTCTGCATCCAAGCTAAATAAAGGACATCGGTGTTACACCCACGCAACTTGTGTCCAACGCTCATGTCTCCAAGTCTGTAAATTTTTGGCATCATATTAAATGTTTGGTCAGATCTTACAAGTCTTGCTGTTATGATGCGGGGGTGTTGCAGGTACTGGTTCTCTACAGTGTTGTTGTCATTCGTGGACCATTACACTGCAGTGCATAATGTACTGTAGGTCACTTACTCATACCCAGGCGCACAGTTACAGTGGCAATACAACCGAGCTGTACTGTAAAAGCTATGTCAAACAATCATGAACAAAAGTTGTCATAAGCCTGTGGTGAGTGTGGGAGGGTCCAGTGAGACAAAACCAAATACATTTAACAAAATTATGATCACAGCCGGTTTTCATGAATTTGAACAAAAGATCTAAGACTTGTGTCTATGGATTGTTTCTCTTAAATTTTGTTCACAAATTTGTTAAGATCTGCAGGAATGTTCACCTGCCCATTGAGAGCTGCTGCTCATTAACTTTGGCTTTGGCAGGACATTCAACCAGCCTCACTACCACAGATCATGTGGAACCACATCACTGTTGGGAGAAGTGCCAAGAAATTCAAACAAATTTGCGAAAAGAATTTGAGAGAAGTGAGCCTTTTGTTTGCAGAGAAAAAAAATTGTCGATCTTTTATTTCGATTTATAGAAATTGGTAGCAAAAATAAGTGTTGCATTTGTATTTTTGTTCATGAGTGTGTGTGTGTGTGTGTGTGTGCGTGGGAAACATGAGAATATGAGAACATACTGAGATTGTATGTCCATATACAAACATAACATAATGTAACACATAATTTGTTAACAAAAGCCTACTGTACCTGTAACAAATATGTACAATTTAGTTCTATTTAATATGACCAAACTGAAAAATGGAAATTGTAATAAAATTAATTTTTGGGGGGCTCTAATTCACAAAATGATTTGACATTATCACATTTGCACTGCTTTGTCGTGTTTTCTATTTCAGCCAGATACTTGATGTCAGTATGTGTGCCATCTAAAACCAGGCTGGTTTTCCCAACATGCCAGTGTTCCACAAAACCTTCACACCCTCAAGTAACGCCTTTTTTTGTTTCTTCAAAACTTTTTCATGGACGCTAATGTAATTTTTTTCATCACACATCAAATTTTGAATGATTACCTTAAATGATGGAATTTCTGAAACTTTTTTCTTTAACTGAATGAGCATGACACTGTCATTTTTATTGAAAGAAAAAAATAATAAAGTTGCTTAACATGTTTTTTGCAGGGCATTTTTATAAACTGTCTTGTTGCCAAGATCATCTCCACCCACACGGACTTACAGTTGTGCCTAAGCTGATGGAAAATTGGCCCCTATTTGTTTAACATGACCCGCTTTTAACAGCAGAAACAAACACAGTGGATGCTTGTCATCCATGTCCAGGCTCCTCCTAACAGATGGACATCACTCCACCAAATCTATAAGGCTTTACCCATATGAGAAAAGTAGCTTCCATAGCATTTGTTCACCAGTTTTGTTTAAAGCTAATAAGACATTTAAGAGTTCATTTCACCGGGATCTCTCTCAGACTTTGGGAGCTGCTGGTAAATGTCACGTGTCAAAAATCTGATCAGGACTTTGTACTTTGATGTCATGTTGTAAACATACAGAGCTGACCCTGGACTTAAACCCTGTTTGACCCTGTGGCTGGAATCAGGTGTGTACTCTATGTGGAAGAGGCTTGATGACAGCTGTTGGTTTCTGACTGACATTAAGGGCACATCTTCTGTCTTATATGATGTAAATAAAAAACAAAAACAAAAAATCACCAAGTATCTTTAATAAGGAAGAAAGACTGGCTGTTAGTGTGTTTACATGCATTTACACATTTGCACATGTGTGATATATGAGTGTGTGTATGTCTGTGTATGAAGTGTGTGAGCAAGTCAGTGTGAGAGAGTAAAGTATAAAAATCACAGTCACACATCTTCAAATTAGCATACATTTCTTTTTCATTCATTTCAAATGCCAGAGCATCTCATGTGCTCGAATATTTTGCTTGACTGCATGTGTACATCACTTGGATACTAAAATAGAAGATATTTCCCAAGAAAATATTTGAAATATAATCATTCAGTGGAGTAGTTATCAATGCTTCTAAAGCATGGATTTGAAGCACGTTGTTGGGCCATTCAATGTTTGTGTTTTGTGGTTAGCTTCATCTTCCTCTCTCATTATTGAGGCATGTTTTTCCCATAGGACAAATATTATTCACAACTTAAAACACTGTTCTCTAGCTCTGAGACTGATGAGCTGTCAGGTTAAGATTGTGCACAGCTGTCAGCAACATGCTTTTTAGTTGTTCTTTTCAGATGCTGAAACACAGATTTGATATGCAGTAACTGTTTTTTTAGCCACTTGACACAGAAACAAGTGAACACAACATTTAAGATGCTGTGGCATCAACCTTATTTATTGACACACTGTTAGCAAACACTTGCTTATTTACACATCTGGCAGGTAGAGTGCAACATTATCTTTAAGATGGAGTCATGTTTCTAGCCTCCTACTGAGTCCAGTATTAACGCTCTTCCTCTCTTTTATCTCTGATTTTGGTCTCCACCATCTGGCTCTCTCTCTCACCAATATCTGGCTCAGCAGATAAATGGCTCACTATGTTCACCAGCTAGTGGCTAACTGTGTCTGCCTGGTGTTTGATGCTGAGTAGGTAGTGTAGGGTGTTTTTGGGAGATTTAATCGACCAGATTCACATTTAATTGCTTTTCTCATATATCCATCTTAAATCACAGTCTTAAATCAACTGAGCTGATTTCCTTGAAACACAGTTTCTCTTGGACTATACAAAGAATTACAGTAAAAACCCTCTACACCACATCCACCCACACAGATGTTTTCACTTGTTTCCTGATTAGATTCTAGCTCCTCTCAGGACTGTGTGGGTGTGAATGGGCTGTGCTTTACTGCCATCTCCTTCAATCTCCTATTAATTCTGTTACACCTGTGAGGGTGGGACATCTTATACCTTTTATTCCTTTTTGTAAGGTAACATTCACCCATCGTCCACCTGACTGTAAGTCTAACCAGGCTGGGCAGTTGAAAACACCTGCATGTATGCATGTGTGTGTGTGCAGGCCCTTTAAATTCCAAGGAAGCAGGTTTAGCTTCATATTAGTGCTCCCTGTCAATGGACACACGATTATGTTGCTTATTTCATGAAGACCAACAAGCATCACCAGCCCAACAGGCTAGCTGGACCAACAGCAAACTTATTTTGCAGCTGAAGAGAGAGTAAAAAGCTGTTCCTCCTGCTCTCTAAAGCCCAACATCAATGACCAGTGATCACTTGTGTGTTGACATGCAGGTAAATAAGCAGCTTTACCTTAAGTTACCTTTGTTTTACTAAGCTCACTCACCTCCAATTCCCTTTGAAGCCTGCAGTACATCCACATTTCCCACACACCTCCATCCAGGATCTCATTCTGATTCTGCACTGTCTCCTCCTTTTTGACTATTTAAGTACAAACTGCCAGTGTTGGCATAAGAACACTTTGTAGTCAGTTTAATTGGTCAAAAGGTTTTTGCCAATTGACTATCAAAAACTAAAAAAAAAATACTCAGGGTCTATCTGTTTTTACCTCCAATTTCACCATAGTATATGCTTTTCGGTATGTGACCCAGTTGTCTTGTTGAGATCCTTCAGAACAGTGCCATGTGCCATAACACAGATGGTTGAAATTAATCTAGTTTTGGTTTCTTACTGCTCACTAGTCAAGATGTAGCTTTATCATTTTAAACTCACAAACCACTGGTGTGTATGTGTGTAAAAAGAGAAGAGAAACCTATAAACTAGATACCGGGTAGTATCAGTCTGACTGTTCGAGGATGCCTTCAAGCTGTGCAGATTATTTCCAGCCCATACGCAACATGCAAAATATATTGGTTGCCATGTAAATGATGTAAATGTTGGAAACCAGCAAGGTTGTCTTTTGCTCTGTTCTGTTATTTTTTTCTTCTCAGGCGGTGCACCCTTGCTGGTAAACTGGTAATAGCGTTGGTTGTAACAGTCAAGTAACACTTGAGCCAGAGCTTGCAAAATGCTCAGTGTCAATTTCAACTGTGTTGTTCATTTCCCTCACATGTATTCTCTGCTCAGTTTTATCTTCTCCTCTTTGCATTCCTCTAACCCTCCAGCCCTTCATCCATCCTTCCTCCCTTTACCCCCCCCATATATGCAAATACATTCCCATTACAGTAATTGGATCTAGAAGGTTTGAATATTTCACATGGACTATCTTCACTGCACAGGCGGGTGAGTACAGGCTGCATAATATCACACAAGCTAACATGCTAATGGAACTCACATGCACTGAAAGTATGAATGGGTGAACAAAGGTCATGTAATTTACACACTGTGCATGTCATATTAGCCAAATGAAGGAGGGCTGAGTTATGAGCTGGTGTGGGGATAGGCTGTGTGTATGTATGTGTGTGTATGTGTCAGAGCGCTCTGTATCCGAATGAATTATGCAGTTATTATTCATGGATGCATCTGTAGAGGAGATGCTCTCTGATCTCTCTGTCTCTAATGAAGAACACAGGGTGTGGTTTGGTATGTTTTCCTTTCAGCTTGACCTCGTAGGAGAATTTCTGTTGTGAGAGTGATAATGCAAATGGACACAAGTGCTATTTTGACATTGTTTTACATATTGCTGATCTCTAATATGTGCGTCCAAGAACCCAAGTCAAATGCAAGTTTGTACCACTTTTTTCCAAAACGTTTTCCAAAAGTTGTTTAATTTGCCTTAATATCTCAGGAAGACAATAGTCTATTGTTGTTCTGGACGGTCAGTTCAACATCATTTAATGTTTTGACGAAACAAAGAAACTCAAACTCCGTTAACTGGCTTTCCCCACTGCTTTCAATTCTATTTATAGTCTTCATCAATGGATGGAGCTTGCACAGTTGTCATGGAGTTCTGCAGATATGTGAGGTCAGCTGCTGTCATAAATTCATCTATAGGACTCATATGTGGGGATTGTTTCAGTACTATTTCCAGTGTTGATGAGCTTCATGCATTTAAATGAAGAGCTGTTAAATCTTGGTAAATGTTCAGTTCATGTAATCTGTCTTTTGTCTGAGTTTGCCTTTGAAATTAAAATTTTCTTAAGAATTTGTGAAGTTTGAATGCAAATCAAACTCCGCAAAAACAACATCTAGTCCAGCGCACAGTTGGCTCTGGAGCGAATTTACTGTCCACCACTGCAGATTCCTGGATTAAAGGCAGATTAATGTTCTCAGGTGGGAAGCCGGGGAGAATTCTCATCCTGTAGTCGTAAACCCAAATATCCTCCATGGAACCAAAAACATTTTTTACTAGTCACCATTACAAAAATAAATAAATAAAAAAACCACAATTATATATTTATTTAAATATTTGATTGTATTTTCTTTGTATTTTATTTTCCTGCATTGCATAATAAACATTTTTGCATTTTTACACTGCTGTACACTAATTCTAATAGAGAATACCAATTTTATTTTCATTTATTTCTTTTTTAGATTTGATAGTTTAAAAATTTTACAGTCCAAGGGGAAAATATGCATTTAAAAACAACTGGACGTTGCAGTTTTCTTCTACCTTCATCAATTTAATATGCACTGGGCTGTAAACATGCAGAAGAAGACATATGTAGTGAGTCCTCCCTGACCTTCGTCTTCATTGTGGGTCTTGTTAGATAATAAACTGTCACTCTGGAACACAGGGCGTGTCCACTCACACCCACTCCACCACCCTGCCAGCCTCTCCAGTGCCAATCTGTGTGTACCTTTAGGTACTTTAGTGGAGAGGCGTGGTCCTCAGTGATGAATTACTGCTGCCCTCTCTTTTGTTTTCTTTCATTTCTCGTCTCCCTCCATCTTTCTGTTGTACGTCACTTACCCTGCTCCCTTAGCTCTTTTATGTCACTCTCTTACTTCCAAGTCCCTCTCTAATCAGCCTGCCCGTAAATTTTGCTGTTGTTGCTGTCTTGCACTATGTTTTTTCACCCTTTGACCTGAATGCAAATAAGGAATTTAAACATTTTGATAATCTGAATTCAGACCATGGCTCACTTACGAATGAACATCTCCTAATTGACCCCCCAATCCATATTTCAGCGCTGCAGTTTTTTTTATTTACATGTTTGACATAGGTTGACTATAATTTAGCTTGAGGCAAGGTTTTTCAAACAGCAGAATTTTATTTTTAATTCTAGTGGAGTTCTCAAAGTTTCCAAAAACACCAAATATATCAGGCTAAACTAAACAAGACCTGCAGAATATTTGTGTTTGATGCAACACTTCAACCATAAATCATAAATCATCTCTGATTATTTTAATCAGTGCAAACATCATAAAGCTTCGATGACAAGTTGGAACAAGCTGACGCAGAATATATGAGACACTCCAGAGCCAAATAAAATGGTTTTAATAACCCTAAAATCACACAAAGTGAAACACTGGCTGAGCAATCTTTAGAAACAGCAGCAGGGATGACAGACAAACTGAAGCCTCACATGACTTTATCCAAAACAAGCAATAATCCACATGTTCTGCCTCGCTCTGATATTTCCACCAGGGTCACCGGAGTGGAAAAGAGATGAGCGGGATTGGAGGATTAGTGTTGATCCATGCAAATTAAAAGATCATAGAGGCAACCTCACAAGCTGTGAGAGTAGGATGCCCTTTGCTTGAATCTGCAGGTCTGCATTTGTGTCTGCATGTGAGGGAGTTTGTGACCACCCCGACACTTCCATCTCGTTGTGCTGTGTGCATTTATTGGGGCATTTGGCTTCCATTAATCTTCAGAGGATGAATAAAGTGATGCCTGCATTTGTAGGTTAGACCATGAACGTATATTTTTTTTCCTTGAATTCTCCACAGTCACCCCTATGTGAAATCCTGGTTAATCTCGAAGATCAGTGTATAATATCCTTGGGACAGCGCTTTCACCCAGTCTACAGGATTACTGGAAAACATAAACAATGATGTTGCTGCAAACATAATGTGAACTGGCCTAGAAAGTCTGGATTTTCAGTTATAATGTGGCCTAACAGAATGAAATCAGACACATGTTGTCAGAGGTTTGCATCAGTTTTCCTTTGAGATGAGTAGCTCAACACAAGTCAATTGTACTTGTGAGCATTATGGAAACAACAGAAGAGTTCTGTAAAGCTCTCTGCAATCAAAATAATTATTATCAATATTTTTATAGTAACAATCAAATCAAATCAAATCAAATGTGAAAACAATGTGACATTGTGAGATTGTGAGATCACTTGTGGTCATGAACCTACAAAAACCTGTCACCTGAATCAGGTTCAGCCACCAAACAATGTTTTGGTTCAGGCTAACTGCTCTTATAAAGAATACCCCCACTGAAATCCCGTTCTGTTCTACCTGCTCAGCAAACCAAACTGCTGACAGACACATTTAGTTACCAGCTGTACAAAACAGAGCATTTAGAAGCTAAACGTATGGATATATTCCTTCAAGAGAACAGAAACAGAGCTAAAGGAAGAGTGAAACTGGTTCTGCTTGAAGTCACTCGTCAGACACAAAAATGATTCCTAATAATAATAACTGAGAATTTTTAGATGTGTAAACAGGTTTATATGTGGCTAGCAAGTTCAACATTTCAACTTCAGTAAAATATGACATGTCAGTTTAGTTATTGCAGATTTAAGGACTGACAGAATTCAAAATATTAGTAATAACAGATTTTTTTAAATGTGGTAGATAACAAACTTCTTTTTTTAGCAAATGTGACATCTTAGTCAGCTAGCTTTGGAGGTGCTGGTAGTTAAGTTAAGCTAAGCTAAGATAAACAAATCTAAGTTTCTATGTAGGTTTTCAGTCATCTGGGTCATGGTGGGACAACGACTCACTAATGAGTCACATCCTAATGAGTCACATGATAGCAGGAGGTGTCAAGCGGCTTCAGGACCACCCTTAAGGTGACAACCCCACTGTACCTCAGACTCCCCACCAGTTTTAGAGCTGAAGAAGCCTTTCGGATGAGAGATGAAATGTCTTCAACAACCTAAAAGAAATCAGACTGCCTTTTCTTCTAGCAGTTTAAATCAAGCTAAGATAACTGTCTGATAACTGTAGCTTTATTGTACTGACATGACAGCGGTATCGATCTTCTCATCTCCACAAGATAATATATAACCGGATTTCCCAAAATGCTTTTAATTTTCTTTCGTTCTTTCTTTCTTTTTTAAATGAAGGTCATGTTGAAAAAGTTGTTCAAATGCCTGATGTTGTGAAAAATCAAATCAAAAGACAGCAAACAATATTCTCATACTAAACTCTCACTTCTACACTCCAGAGACTAACTGTGTCTAATTGTGTGTGTCTGTGTGTGTATGTCATACTTTGAAGTCAGTTCATGGCTGTTCAAAGGAACTGGCTGGACACAGATAGACAGCTGATTAAACAAAATGTACGTAACTGTGTGTGTGTGTGTGTGTGTGTGTTGTTATGAGTATGATTTAAGGATATGCTCTCAGTTCCCTCCTACTTCCTGGAACATCCTGTAACTTCATTACTGTGCTCTCATTAGATACTAATTTAGACCAATCAGATTGCTCTGTAATCTAATCATTCCGTATAAATTATAAGACAAATCTATTATTACTGCAAACATGCGGCTAATTAGAGCTGGGACACACCACCTGCTGTGTGTGTGTTTGTGTTCTTGTACATGGTTGGAGGTTTACAGAGCATTTTAGAGGGAGCTCTTCCTCACTAAGCTGGTTTGAATTGTAATTTTGAGAAAGAGAAAGCTATCACAATATATTTCACTGCTGTTCTGTGTGCAGGAGAGACGTGTGCAGGAGAGATGTGTGTGGTCTGTTCTACTCCCAGTAAATAACATGTTTCTGTAATGTGAAAGCTATGGAGGCCGCGGTCACCTTGATGCGATCACTCAGCACACAGCATTCAGGTTATTTTAATGTGCTTTGACTTACTTTTGGCTTTGACCATCATGAGAATATCAAAACGTGTGTGTGTGTCTTTGTGTGTGTGTGTGTGTGTGTGTGTGTGTGTGCACATCTAGCTTCCTGAAGAGAGAGGAAGCGAAAGAACACAGAGGTGATTGTGAGGAACAGACATGGGATTGGGCTGATGCTTGTTTAGGGAGAGATTTACGGTAAATTAGAGAATGAAGGCCTTAATTGATTTAGATGAAGTTTAGGACACAAGTGGGAAGAAGAAACATGAAGAGACTGAAAGGGAAGAACACACATACACAAATCTGTGAGGTGGGGGTACACCCTGGACTGATCGCCAGTCAGTCACAGGACAAGACAAACATCACGCTCACACCTCGGGCCAATGTAGAGTAGCCAATTAACTTCATGTGAATGTTTTTAGGATTGTGGGAGTGTGGCAATTTACTCATTTCTTTGGGACTTTGGGACTTTGGGACATGTTCACACATGGCTGAAGAGCAGACACATGACAAAATAAATCTGTTCACTGTTTGCCATTCTTCAGTTCAGGCATTAAAGGTCTTGAAAACATGAATAACACTGTGCCCTTGATCTCCTCTTGCTGTGACCACCGAAGGTTGAAAAATGACCAAAACATCAATAAATTCCCATCAGTCGGTTTCTTCATGTGGATAAATGCACGTACACACATGTTGCACACGCTCATTCTCACACGAGGATGACTGTTGTTGCAGCTGACGACGAAAGACGAATAGAACGAGTTCACAAAGGTCGGATGTCAAACAGGCCAGGGGGGGATGTTTACTGTTAAACTGTATATAAACCCTGTGCATGCTTCTGGGTGTGCAAGCATGAACGTCTCTAAGTACTACACTACTCACAATGCAGTGTGTGTGTTTATGCATGTTTGAGTGTGGCTGCATGTATGTCTCCTTCTCATGAACTTGAGGAGACGCAGACACAGGAGAGACAGGAAGGGGAGAATAGGGTGAAACAAGCAAAACATGGAGAAGAAAAAACATTCCAACCCCCCTGTTTCACTTTAATCCACTTACAATTTATGAATCTTGTGTTATTGCGTGTGTTATGTTTCTTATGTAGCAAATTTATGCTGCAATCAAACTATAAATGACAGAAAATGAATATTGAGGACTGTTCCATTACACTGTTGTCTGAATTTTACATAAATTAGACTCGTTGGAAGAGATTTTGAATTCTGAAGAGATGTATCAATTTGGCACTATTTTTTACATAGTACACAGCTGTTAAGGCTTGTATGATGTAGAAAAAAAGCTTTTTAATTGCACACTTTGTAACTGCATCTGTATAGCATTCGTCAAAGTTGTCAAGATGCCGTCTGTGCGTGCTGACATTGTGCTGCAAATCGCTGATGAACACTGTAAGCAATAAGAGGAAACGACCTTTTGTTTTCTCATGATAACAGGTTGATTATCTCGTCATCTAGAGATAACAAAGCTCATTTTCTTGAGATAAATAAATAATTGACTTGTGATCGTGAGATAACAGCATTAAAAAGAATGATTGCCCGCACAGCCGTTCTCAGCTTCTGTGTGTAACCTCACTGATGTACAACATTCGTCACCGTCTGCTGTCTGTTTTCCTGCAGGTTCGGCAAAGCTCCTGGATGTCACAAGGTCCTATTGTTTTGCAAAAACCCATTAAAACCTTTCTCTGAGACATACTGCTGTTTGGATGAGGATGATCCATCACACACCATTGTTATCTTTAGGTTAAGCAGCTGGTGAATGGTGTTTTTTTTCCATGTGGATTTACTGCATGATGCTGGAGATCTGGTGTCCGCTATAGTCACACATAATCTCAAGTACAAAAAGCTGCAAACTGTATCAGATGAAACACTAATAATGATAGTTAGTCATTCGATTGCATGAGTCCTCACACACACACACACACACACACACACACACACACACATTGTACATACTGAATAATGAAGCATTTTTAAAATGGTGAACCATTCCACACACACTGACACAAACACGTTTCTTGCATTTTTTCTCTCTTCTTGAATCTCCTTCAGTTGGTGGGTGGATGTGCACTTAAATGCTCGTGTTTGTGTGATGTTCATGTCCTTCGTCTCCTACCCCGGAGTGAGGTTTATTTTTGGGGTGAAGCATGATGGTTTGATCCCATAGGACGCTTAAACTGAGTGTGTGCGTGAGAAAGCAGGTGTGGGTGTGGCTAATTTATTCAGATTTGTTTTAGCCTGGTCTCATTCCCAGGTTGTTAAAATATGGCGTTTTTGGCACATCACTCAGGTTTTAATGCACATCCATAGCAAACACATCTATAAGAACTGAGACTTTCTCCTCTGTGGGACTAATAAAGGCCTATCTAGATGATCAGATCAACAGCGCAACGCAATGTAGTTTGAGAAAGTCCTAAGAGGGGTGGAAGTCGGGTTTGAGTGCTGAGTCATGACTTTCATCCATTAGGCAGTAGTTGTGTCATGTGTGAAAGCAAACACACTACACCTATCTTTTCCTAAACCAAACCATGTAGTTTTAGTACCCAAACACCAAAGTGGTGTTTCAGGCTTCATGTTGTGGCTTTGCAGATCAGCATCTGGATGAGACACACAAAGGGTGGGTATGTGATAACTTGGGATTATAACATGTTGGTATTTTTGTACGTATCAGCACCAATTGCTTACTAACCGCTTACAGTGCGTAGGTGAATGGATTGCTTTCTTATAGTATGTGCGCAGAATTTATGTTGTACAGTGAAGCGCAGCTGTTCGACCCGCTGCCCAGTTACTTCAGGCTCTGTAAACTGAAAAATTCCCGAGATACTACTTGACAAATTAAACCTCAAACAGTCAAGCTGTATTACCCTGAACAGCAAAAAACAGTTACACCACAAAGTCATATAAATTCACTATAAATATGCAGCATGTGACAGAGGTCTGTAACAGCACATAAGTTTTCACAGAAATACAAAAACAATTTACAGAAAGTGTCTGGAGTATAACAGTCTCAAAAAAGATGTGGCACACAAAAGGTCTGAATCGCTCAAAGAAGCACACTGACAGAAAAGACAATCCTCACTGTTCAAATATTTTTGTTGAGTCAAATCAAACTCCCTGCAAAGTAGTGCTGAGCCCACAGAGAAACAGTCTGACTGTGCAGCTCTACAGCGTCAGCTCTCAGACACTTTTGGCTCATTGCGTTGGTTTGCAGATCCATATGGTCGAGTCCTAGTGGCACTCACTGACCCCAGTGTTTAAAAAAGAGCCTACTGCATGTTACATGTGCAAGGTGAAACGCCAGACTGAATGAAAGAGAAAACAAAATTCGAATATCTAGCGAGCCATAAAAACTCTGATAACCTTAGATAAAATGGAAATGAATACTGGACTATACATGGGATGTTTTGGGAAAGAAAGGACTCGGGTCACAAGTCGCTTTGATGTTAATTATACAAAAGCATTTTTGCTATGAGTTTGTTTTTTTGTCTTTTGCCTTTTTTGTCCTCTTGGTGTTGGTTCTAAACATTACAGAAACTCAAGTTGTGGAATCTCTCAGTCACACTGGTTTTCTAACTTGATTGCTGTGATTTTCGTCGCTCCTTGTGTATCATGCAGTCACAGCAGCTAAAGAAGTCACGTATTGTCTGGGGGGGGTTAAAGGCAGCGGACCAAGACTGAGGTCTAATCCACTGTGGCAGTTCTGACTTTGCTCTGACGTCAGTGCTGTGTATGTATGTGTGTCAGTGCCTAAAGGTGAATTGATTTTGTGCACCCATGACCCGTAACTGAGTGCTCACAATCAGTGATCACTTTCAAGGGCTTTTATATCCAGCCGTCAATCAGTTTGATTAGCTCAGTTTAGGATTATTGGTGTTATTGGCAACAGGTTGAGGTGTCTGCTGGTTGTTCTCTGTGTATTTCAATCTTTCATGCTTTCAGTTTCAATTAACCTTTTGTTTCTCTTTTTCTCTCTCTTCTACATAAATTGATTTTTTTCCCCTTTTCCATCCTGTCTCCATTGCCTAAACATCAATTTCTCTCTGCATCTCCCTCTCCAAACCAGTTATTTCTGCCTGAGTAGCAGCTCCACACCACCACTTTAAGAGTCTCTATTCAAGGACTGAAAATATTTTTGAGACACTATGAAACGATTTCAGAAATAATTTTCCCACTCATGGATGACAGAATGGTTTTGGCAGCCTGAAAGTTTGCATTACTGCGTGGTGAGGGCAGTTTAGTTTGGGAATATGACCACCTCTCCTCCAAAATTGACAGCACATAGATTTAACCAAGGCAATTTCATGGAGATTTAACCAAGTCGCCTTAAATACTGACTTTTTGCCAGAGTTATCTAGTAGTAACACCACAGGAGAAGATGCTTGTGTTGAGTGACAGTCGTTTTTTCTGTCCTTCATTTAATTCTTAATATCTTCCTGTCTCAAGATCCTGACCATTTTTCTTTGATTTTAGTTATCTCACCCCTTATGTCCTTTCATGATGACCTTTTCTTGTGTTATTTTTACACGTTATTCTCTTAATTTTTAATTTATTCACCCTCCTACCACTTGCTTCTTCCTCTCTTTACTTCCCCATTTTCACCAAGGAAACTGGAGTAATTCTCCCGTCGCCCCCCCTCCCACCCCCTCCTCTCCATCATGCTCTTGTGACTGATGCTAGAGTTCTGCCTGAAGCACTGGATTGCATTTGTGCAGATGGCTGGGAACACACACACACACACACAGGCAGGCACGCATGCACGCACACAGGTTTGCATTAATACAGCTGGCTGGATGTAGGTGTCCCAGTTATATATGGAAAATGGGGCAGTGACGATGGTTGTGATTAAGTTGTGTGTATGTGTGTCTCGAGGCCGCTTGTTCTGCACACGTGAGAAACAGGTTTGCAAATGTCATAACCTGAAAAACTAGTGCATCTGTGCATCCAGGAATTAGTAAAGTCCTCCACAATGACTGTTGTTTCAGTTCCCACTGATTTATGCTTAGATACTGAGTTTAAGTTAAGCAACAGAATGATTAGGTTTAATGCAGCATAATGTACAATTCAAACAGTCAGCAGATTGCCTGCTGTCTGCTGAGTGGAGTGAAATGGGCAAAACTCTCTGCCAACTGAAAGCCTGAATCTAATAAGAACAGTTTTAAAACTGGCTGGTACTTTTTAAAAATTCATGAAGGTTCAGCGAATGCATGGCTTGTTTATTCTCTCAGATATATTCGTAAGCTAGTTAGGTAAAATAGCTTTTGGTGCCTTTGTTTTTGCATTTTTACCAGGATCAGGTTTGTCTTTTCTTCATTGACTATTTTGTAAAAAAAACAAAAAAAAAAAAACATACATCCAAATGTATCTTATGAGTGACTCAGCAAAGTTTTGAACAAAAAAATGAAGCATAGATAATTTATGTAATTGAAATGTTATACCATTGAGATGAAGGCATTTTTTGTGCACTTCCAGTTTGCATGTCATTGCCATTTCCCATATTTCTGCATGTTGACACTAGCAAATGCATGAATACTGAAAAAAGCAATTTCTGGAAAATACAAAAATGTCTCAATCAAATACTTAGAATGGGAAACGAGGATTCATCAGCAACCTTTACATGATCCCTGTGATTCCCTGTAAAAGTCAAACTTCACCTTAAACATACACAAAACACTCAGCACAACAGCTCACCCAAATACCTGATTATTTAAGCATGCGACAGACAGTCACAATGGATGCATCTGTAATCAGGACAAACCAACAAGTGTAAACATGTGCTAATGTTTTTGATTGGCTTGTGGAGGTATTACATATCTGCCCTGTGTCTGCTGATATGTGTGTGTGTGTGTGTGTGTGTGTGTGCACGCGTTTTGATTGTGTCAAATGTGGCGTAACTTTCTAATCACACATGGGGCTGCACAGTGCATGTTTCAGAGTATTGGAAAAATAAACAAAGTGATGACTGATGACACACACACGCAAACACACACTTGCTCAAACACAAAACCACAAAAGCAACAAAACTCAAACCAGCTGTCTGGAAAACAGGGATGAGGGATGATCAAAGCACAGTGTTCCTCGTAAGTCCAGTGAAGCCCACTTTAAATATTTTTGTCCATATTTTTGAACCAAAGGCGATGACGAAGGGCCCATACTGGTGCCAACATGATTTTAGTGATGTGTTTAGGTGCCTGTTTTAAGTTATGACTATGTCCATCTCACTGTAAATGCAAACAATGTCCTGACTTAAGATGAAATAGTGCATTTAACTTAATTCATACTAGTTTTTTTAAGCTTACTTTCTCTCATCGAGTTTTCTGCACTTTTTACCCGCATACTTGTTAAATTAAGTTATACAAACTTGTTTTTTCTGAGTGTGTAGCATGGTTTGTGGTATGAGACTTAAGTTACAGAGATGTGCACCCCAGTGCGCATGTCCATTTCCGGTTAGCGCGCATCTACCGCTACCGCCAAACTCATTCAAACGCAAGAGGTCAAAGTCGTGCACCTGGCTACAGTGCTCTCACCGACGGCTGACTCCAACGTTGATTTCGGTAAGTTTAAAGCTTTTGTTTGTAATCTTGTCAATATAATTTAATGTTTGGAATGACAGTTGTTAGAAGAAAGCTGACATCTCTGACTTTCCGACTTTCTGTTGACATGTTAGCTTGTGTGTGTCTGTGCGGGTTCACAGAGCTGGCGTTAGCAACAGTTCAGCATGCGCGAATGCGATTAAAAGTGCTTTGACTCTGCCTGGAGCCCCAGTGTAGTGTTAATATTTAACATGTCTCCGCCGGTTTTTGACTGTTAGCTGCTGGATTACGGCGAGCTGCTAATTTAGCTGTATGAGTTAACCCGTTAGCTTAACAGGCTATGGTCGGCGGCGGCGGCTCCGGGCTTCAGTTCCAGGCAGCAGAACTTACACGTGTGTCAGGGTGCAGTCGTGCTCGTGCTGGGACGTAAACATTAGCTAAGGTCCGTCAAGTGTGTTCGTAGCACTTTGCTCAGTTCAAACTGAGCGCTTCTTCTCTGGCTCAGTACACGTCCGCTGCTCCAGACAGCCGTCATATCTGACCCAGTAGAGAAAGGGAAATGCAGGCCGAGAGCAGCACGCTGATCCACGGCCGTCGCTGGCAACTGGAGCCGCGATGAGCACGGAAGTCGAGCGCTGCAGTCGTACTTTTCTAAAATATCATGTTATCACAGCCGTCACAACCGTACATTACACTCAATAATTTTTACACTTATTTATAACTACAGTATTTTGATAAATGCTGACGCCTGGCACAAACTAGTGACTTTACCCAGTTGGGTTTATTTCATGCAGGTGGTATGAGACCATAAATACTAAAACCAACAATCCAACACAGAAGAAAGGAGACAAGGTGTGTACTGCCTTCATTTAGACATTCAGAAATGCAGGTTAGATTAATTAATTAGTGATGCTTATCCTTAAGTAATACATTTTGTCTGAATAAGGAGGTTTTCATAGACACTGTGGTCTGTTTCAGTACACTAATCTGGAAACAGTATTGAAATAATATTAATCAGTTCATCATTTAATCTTGCTTAGATATGAAGGACATGAGAATGTGGTAACACATGACTGTTAATATTGTACTGATTTTAATACATTTTTTTATTTTTTTTCTCCATATAGCCTGCCTTAGGTGGTGCCTGTGACAGTGAAGTTGGTGGCAGTTGGAAAAGAGGTACCCTTGGTACCAGATAACTGTCTTACCCAGCCAGACCAACACAGTCGTCCCACTGCACCTCCTTCCTCATTGCTGCTTCACTGATAAGAAGCTTTTCTCAGCAGACTGGACCAAAATCCTTCTGAGACGGTATTGTCACTCTTAATAATTTTTATTTCGTGTTTATTTTTGTGTCTTAGTTTGATTCACCATTGCAAAAGTATAAGTATAAGTATTAAAAACCTTTGTTTAAAAAAAAAATGATGATAAATGTGACAAATGTTTTTTGGTATTGTCTTATAGAATATAGACAACTGTTTGGTGCCAATCGCTCGATCGCCTCTTCACAAGTAAGTATTGTTTCAGATGCTTCATCATTCCCACCTTATGGTAGTGTGCTTGCAAACTTCAACTAGGCCTACAGCTGCTACTACAGTACAAGTAATTCTTTAGAATTCAACTTTATAACTTGAGCACACGTATCCACAGATTTTTTTTTTTCCAAATACGTTTGCTTTCATATAGTCTTCTGCTTATTCTTTTTTGTCATCTTTTCCATGAGACCAATGACATCACCACAGCACGCACTGCTGTCCTGCAGTCTCTGCCCCTGTATCTTGGAGATTATTCCAAAGAAATTCTTCCTCAGCTGCTCAGTAAGTACATTTATAATGATAATGATTGACCATCGCACAGTGCACATTTTACACAGGACATCATCAGACCTCAGGTTTAGCCAATAGTAAAATTCCCAAAAACTGAGGCCAAGTTAGTTATTATGGCCTGTATTCACACTTTGCAAACAAAATGTATTTAAGTGGGGATGTCACAACATTAAACAAGTGACATATTTTTAATCAGTTGGGAGTTACAAACAATTTTGATGCCTCACATGTGATGCTGAAGGAAAGTAATTTTCCTTCTTAGTCTATGGTGAAAATGTTTCATTTCAATTTCTGCCCGATATAGAATTGTGTTTAGAAGGTTATATCACTAAATTGCAACAACACATCTATGTTTTATATAATTTTCAACGCATTCAAAGTTTGAGCCAAATTTGAGCTTCCCAGGTGAAGTTGTATAGCCTTTTTTATTTTTTCTTTATTCTTTTTAAGACTTGGTGCTGAAATGCAGCCATTTCTATCTGCTCATAATCTAAAGAGCTCTCTAAGACAGTATTCCAGAGTGCTTGTTTCTTCTTTGTGATGTTGTGCATCATAAGAGTGAACACACTATAACTACTGTAATTTATTTGTGTTCTTTTATTTTTAATGCAGGATTCAGACTCTGCATGTGGCTTCACCCAGCTGCCTGTTGGGGTTCTGACAATCATCCTTGAAGGAAACATTGTCATGGATGAGATTCCCACAACCTCTCAAGCACTTTGTCTTCTGTTCAGCTTAATGTATGCACCCCATCTGGATTACCCCAAAGGTATGAAGAACACATTTGAGTTCATCCAGAAGATATTGTTGAACCTCAGACAACAGTATGATATTTAGTATTAGAGTGTAGTGTGCTTCTGCAACAAATGTTGAATATATCAAAGTTGTTAAAGAGCTGCTGCTTTGAAGGTGTATGTACAAGTACAGTTCTATGTAATAACCCAGTTTTAATTATCAGGTTTTATTCAGATTTTAAATTTTTACAGACTAAATGTTGCCAAGTCTGTTTGTTGCTGTGAGACATTCAGGAAAGTGTCCATTGTGAATCAAGGGCCTTCTGTTAGCTTATACCCAGACCGGTTAGCACACCTCACTCATGCTCATTCTCACTTTTAAGTCTCACTCATACATCACTATTATAGTACTATTATAGTATTATTATTCAAATTACAGTATATGTATTTTTTGATAGAGGTCAAATTTGGTAAACCCCATTAAAAACTAAGTATATGTGATGCTAAAAAGATATTCTGACCTTTAATTCATCAATCCCTCCAATTGTTGAGCCAAACTTGACCTTTAATGATCTCTTTCCAGACAAGTTTACAAATGAGCATCATGTTGATTATTATTGTTGTTTACAGATACTGAAATGAAAAAAAAAACAAAACGTGTTTGTAATGCCATTTTGTGAATTCTTATTTTTAAGTTAGCTAAACTAAGTTATGTTAAGTGCATTTATTTAAAATTAAGTACAGCTTACTTTGGCACAGTATATTAAGTTAATGTGACTTATCTTTATTGAGTTTCTGTCAACTTTATTGAAGTGGATTCCAATAAGATACCTCTAGTGAAGTATATTACAAATTTCAAGTGATGTCCGCTTGTTTTGGCAGAATATATTAAGTTAATGTGACCGAGTATTTGAGTTGCAACAACTTGATTTGAATTTAACTGTACTGAGATACATTATGTTCTTACAACCTCAAAAACAAGTAAAGCTCACTTTAATATAACAATTTCACGCTACTTCTGACCTTTATGTATGTCACTCATTTTCAACAAACTCTTACTTATTTCATATTAATAATCTAATCTGATCAAAGATCCAATTTTATCTGATGGATGCTACTTATAACCACTGTGCTCTTTCATGGCTCCTTCATAGCATTTTGTATTGGAAACCACTGGATTTAGTTGGTCAGGTGCAAAATGGCAAAAGCGTAACACTATACATCAAACTCGAAAGGCATGACTGAAGCGTAAACAACCTGAATGATTACGAATTATAGCTAATTTCAGCGGCACGAGGAGTCCAGGCTGCTCACCAGTTGCAGTGACACTGTTTCACATCTGAGCAAACATGAACCTCAAAGCTCAGACTGGAAAAGGAAAAGCTTCACTCTGGGCAACGTCAACCTCCTCTTTGCTGACTCCAAGCTGCCAGCTACATCAAAGTAGCATCCCACTTCCTTAGAAGTTAGGCCTACCAAAGAATCAAATATCCATGAGGGGAAAAAAAAAAAACCTTCGGAGTATGTTTTCCAGCCGGCCAGACAGACATAACAAAGTCTGGTCTTCGACATCACAGTAAATCACTTCAGGCTTTGGCTTAAAATGTGCTCTTCCACTGCAGTGGTTGAGGAATAAATTGTTTTTCGAACCCTAAGACCTGGCATATTTATTTGGCATATTACCCTAAGACCTTCTCCTTAACAAGAGTTGAAAATAAGGTCTCTTCTGTTAATATGTACCGTAAAGTAAAAATCCTCCTAGAACAATCCAGTCCAAAGCCTGTGTTATGGCAGGGGGCTCGACAATTTTGACTATGGAAATTTCACAGAAAAAACTTTCCCTTTACGTCACACACCTGGAGAAATTTGTTATGCTGGTAGTATTGTCATATGTTGTACGCTGAAGCTGCAGTCTGTTTGCAGCTGCTCCCTGGGAGCTGAGAGGACAGCAGCTTTTTAATGAAGCAAAAATGTTTTTAATGTCACCCCCACAGGAAGAAATCAACAGTGTTCGTATTTACCGATTCTGTGATTTTATTTCCCATCCCACCTTAGCAAGTGAGGAGAATCTGCTGCTCATGGACAAACTAGGAGCTGATAAATGGTTATTCTTAATCAGATGGCTGTAACGCGTTTCAAACATGTTGCCTGTTTCCTTTGCAGATATTCGGTCATGCACCAAAGTATTGGGCAAATCTGGAATCCGAGGTAGATGAAAAGTCTATTTATTACAGTTCATCCTGAGGTGAACTGTTCTGAATTTCATAGTAATCATCTAACAGTTGTCAAGATATTTCAGTTTGGACCAAAGTGATGGACTAGTTGATGTTGAGTCTATGTGTACAGCTGTGACACTAACATGTTATCAAGTTATAAAATGTTCCTGCTCAGCTAATGAGCACAGTGCTACAGTCAGGTTTTACATTAAGAGATTCACTCAAACACAGTGTCGTTAGAGCTGCTGTCACAGTGCAAATACCGTACTACTCTTGGTTGTAAAGCAAAGCCTTACAAAAACATTCATCCAGTTTTGAACCTCAATCTTGTTTTAAAAATGTGCAAGTGAAAGTGGAAATGTGGCACAAAATGTCCTTCCCCCTCCTCCTCCCGAGGGAGAAACTTTGCTCTCATCCTCAACAGCAGGCTGAGCAGGGTCTCATCTCTTACCTCAGGGTAAACTCTCAGTCTGATGCTCAGAGCACTCTTGTCTCCATCCCACATTTGAAAAAAATAACTAAAAAAACAAAAACAAAATCTATTTCTATGGTGTCTCTGACATGCCAGTAAACCTGAGGCAACTAAAAATGGCCTCTCTCTGAGGAAAGCCTGCCTGACTTGAGTCTGACCCTGCCGCCTCCTCTCTCCTCCTTCTATGCTGCAGAGAGCACAAGATTTAAGACAGTGAGAGAGGCAAACTAATTCACTCCAGCTGCAGGCAGTGAGTGCATGTCTGTGTTTGTTTTCCAGCTCTGCGTCTTTCACTCACAGCACACGCATGTACCTGAATGAAGGCACTTTTACGGCACTTTTTTTTTTTTTTTTTTTTAATTACAAAAGCATCATGTGGAGCTAGAAAAGAGAGAGGAGAACAAGTGATGAGAAAACTTGGATGGAAAGAAGGTGCAATAAACAAAGAAAGAGGGGATACCTGACACGAATATGAGCAGCAGGTCGTGGTGTCAAATAGCAGGTCCATCACCTGCTATTTGACATCACTGCTATTTGACATGTTCATGTCACACACCTCAGATGAGTGTCAGGGTGCGTCTGAGTGTGTGTGAGGTCATGGCAGTTCAAACTATTATTTGTCGGTCAGAAGTGTCAGTAAGGTATCTTCACCTGCTCTTAGGATGTCATCTGTCTGCTTGTTGGTGGTTTTGTTTGATTTCAGCTTCCAATTAGTTTGAGAATCAAGGCAACTCACTGATCTCGGTTATACTATGTTGTAATTACTGCAACAAGCCGAACGCTCCGCTGCAGTCTCCTCATGTTGATGTGTCTGTGCCTCAGAGGTGAGAAGTGGGGGGGGGGGCGCAGGAGGTGTGTGATGTCACTGACGTGGTGCATGTGTGACTGCACGCACATATCAATTGACCTCTAACTTCAGTCATTTTCTTCTGTGTGCGCAGGGAAGAGAGCTCATGATTATACGTTGTGATTAAAGTGCTGCGATGCAGACAGAAGGGCTGAATGAGCAGAGCGAAGCCGCATTGACGAGCTGTTCTGAAGCGAGAAGTCGACGATGGAGCACAGACGAACAGCACAGAGTGAGAACGCAATGGTCAACTAACTGTCCTTGATTCAAAACAAAAGATCCGCTTTCAGATGGAGAGACAAGACACTGACAGAGAAAAGGAAAGAAAGAGACAAAATGGCAGAGGCAACAATATGTAATATACATACATACACACACACACACACATATATATATATATATATATATATATATATATATATATGCTTGTGAGCAGACATTAGCACTAATGTAATGTATTTACTTGATCCTTACATCTATGATGCACACAGGGATTTGACTGATTTGACCAAAACAAAAACAGGTTATTAATCATCTTTTTATCTGTGAGATATGCACCATTTATGCTACATATTATACATTATACACACACACATTCCGTATTACAGATTTCTGTTACACTGTTTGATGGAAAGCTGGAGCACACAAGAATCAATACTGAGGAGTTCAGTGCAGAATCTTTGACGATACGTGTTCTGAAATTACATAACTGGGCAGTTTGCAAAGGACAGCTTGATCTTACTTTGAGCACAATCTCATCACATATTGATAGGAAGTTAATAAAAACAACAGGATATCAATAGACAGATAGATACTTTAGATACTAGGGAAATTCAATCAACTGATCGACATGGTTAAATGATTGGATGAACTGTGCAGTATTTGTGTGTGTGTGTGTTTTGTGGAGTTTATCTGGCCTGAGGATCAGAAGACAGAAGGTGTCAGATGCTGTATGGATTCTGAAGTCCTTTGAGACGAGTGATTTTTGGCTTTATGAAACTTGACTTGACTGGTCTTATGCTGAATGAGAAAGCAGCTTCAGTGTCAGCATGTTTCCTTTTTTTTGGTACTTCTGAAAAGTGTGTGTGCGGCAGGTGAGACAGGTGGTTATTTGGATGCAGGTGTATCTCTCTGTCTCTGTGGGGCTTCAGCCTTCATCTCGAAGCTTTCCCAGTGGGCGGGGTCTTCCTCTGTCAGAGGTGAGGCTGAGGCGATGAGGTCACTGAACGACAGCAGTGTGAACGCAGTGGGAGGAGGAAGAGATGGATGAGACTGAGAGGAAAAGAAAATCAAGTCTTTAATTACTGAAATGCAGTGGGGAGCAACTGATGATTAATTTCATTAAACTGTTGAAGTGATTGTTTATTTTTTATTTATTGACTCATTTTGAGCCTGTAAAATGAGTGAAAACAGATAAATGCCCATCACATTTTCCTAAAGACTGAAGGTCATAGCTCCTCACTGTCTGAAAAGATTAAGCCTACAAATATTTAGCATTTCTTTTAAATTAATTACTTAAAATGAAAATACTGTAATTATTTTGCATCCATCATCTCTCTGTCTCATCAGTTCTTTGTCCAGCTGTTTCTTCGCTAATGTCTGATTGAGATTGTGACTCATGCTAACTTGCGATTTTTCATATATGACAGTAATAGTGTGACTACCTGTTGTGTGTGCCATTTAAACTGAAGTCTGTAGCAGTGGGTATGTCTCTGGCCCCCTGGTGAATAATATAACAGTATTGGTCTCTACCAGCTCGCGAGGGGAAAATCTGCCTCTTTAGCTGCTAAATGCTCCACATTGATCTCAAGCTAGCCTTTACCTTTTGTCTGCTGCTGTTTGGTGCTGAGCAGGTAGTATACAGTGGGTTTTTAGAGCTTTATTTCTGAAAACAGCTGCCTACTGTGGCTGATAATGATGCTATGAGAGTGAAGCAAAGCAGTAAAACTGCAGGCCTGATAGCTAAAGTATCAGCTGAAACTATACAGAGCTGAAAAGCCGAGGGGAGCCGTAGGTGTCAGCACTCTGTAAGTTCATTACTGCGAGCAATTCCTGTCACGCTGATTTTACGTTGTTGTTTATACATTTGTTATTATAAAAACATTGTGTCAATTATGTTACTCTTCAAGCACATCTGCTGGGTTTTAGAGACACAAAAAATGTACAGTATTGTGACTGCAAACATTTCTTACATAGCTTTTAAAAGCTATCCTTTAATCATGTATTGTGAGAAACATGGTGAGTCAAATGTGTGTTATGTGTCCTTACTGCAGAGCCCGGTTTGTCCACTGCTCCGAGTGCAACGGCAACATGATGGTCAGAATCCAGCAAGCTCTCCTGCAGACACACATACAGGCATCATCAAATGCAAGTACATATCCTGCACATCACACTAAATCAAAAAAAAAAAAAAAATCCCCTCCGCACTCATTCAAATTCAGAGCAAATACTTAAAAATACAGCAAAGGCCATATGACAAATAATGCATTCATGCATCCTTATCAGCACGCGTCCACTTGTTGTGTGAAATCTACTGAATGCATGCATGCAATATCATGAAGGAGAGAGATGTTAGTGATCCGATAACCACTGCATTTACAAGTCACGTGTAGCTTCCAGAGCAGAAATTGCGCTCGTGATAACAGGAAGCATCAATCATAACGCTCACTTCAATATGTCAGTGCCTAGCTTGAAGATATAAATCCATCATGTAGCATTTATGATTAACATGTATGAAAAACCAGATTCGTATCCAGCCATGCTTATGTGAATGCCACTGTTGACCATCTTACTTTAACATAGACATCCTATATTCACAAGGACACATGCTATAAATCCTTAAGATATTCATCCAGATCAGAATTATTCCAACTTCTACTCCAAAGACAGTTTGTGTTGCAGTTGCTTTTGTTCTTGGCAAAATGGCAAAAATACACTTGGACATTAAAGGCCAAAAGCTGAGTGTGTATATGTGGGAGTAACAGGTGGTGGTGTGTGTATAGTGGGGAGGGGTTGGCTAGTCAGAAAATGGCAGATAGTAATGGAGCATCAAAAGAAGCTCAAAGGAAACTGCATTTAAATCTGGATATGCTGTCGTGGCTTTGTTACAGTCTGATTTGTATGCGTGTTATCATGTCCCTCAGGGTCTGTGTCTAGAAGCTGCAGGGGTGACATCGTCAGAGGTCAGCAGGAAGTAATAAGTCTCATCACTGCCCTCTGATCGAGCCAATCAGCACCCAGTGAGGAAGAGGACACCCGGTCAACAGCACTGCTGCTCATCTCCTCTCTCTGTTAACACCTGGAGCTCTGAGCGTGTCCATTTGTATATAAGACAAATGTGACAAATTGATTCAGTTCACTTGAGGTCAGTGCATTCACTGATCACAAGTGATGGTGTGTGTCGCTGTTCTTGAGGACATACAGAGAGACGGCCAGCTTCACTGAGGTGTGTTAGTGCAGCTCTACATTGTTATGCGATTAAACACGTTTAAACTTTCAAAACATGAGACTTTATTGTGAGAACTTTCTTTTTATAGAAATTTGCCTAACAGGAGCTTCTGTTTAATGTGAGGTTATAATATATTATAGTCTCAAAACCCAAAGGCTTCATTTACTCTCATAAATTACAAAGAAAAGAAAAAATCCTTAAAGCATTAATCGATTACCAATAATCAATATCAGAATAGTTGCCTATTGATATTCCTTTGATCAAATAATCAAGTAACTGAGTAATCTTCAGGGCTCTAATCTACTTTCTGTTCCCTCATGTTTTGGACAGCATTAAATTATTCCATTGATGATAACAATAACACATTCATTAAAATCTTTGACTTTGGTTTAGTTTGAGGTCTTTTGTTTTTGAAGTGAACCTTTCCTGTAAAATGTGATGAAATTAATATTTTCAATGAAACTTGCACTAGAGTTGCAACTTGCGGCTAATTTCATTATCGGCTAATGTGCTGATTATTTCCTCTATTGATCGATTAATAATTTTCTCCGCAAAACACCCCAAGCCTGTGGTAGCTCCTACTGTGTCTGACCAACAGTTCAAACCAGAAGAGGGTGGGATTAACTAGAAATTGTTCATTCAAGCCTAAAAGCAATTAGCGTTAATCATAAGTTGCCATATTTATTATTTATCAGAAAGCTATTTACAGAGCAAGCTCAGAACTGAGCTTTTTGATCAATGATTTTGATCATAAGAGAACGATTTTTATATTTACAGAAAAGGTTTCTTTAAAAATTAATATACTTTAATTAGCTACAGAATTAAGTTCTTCCTTCATCGTGAGTAGAGATATTTTACTACATTATCTAATAGTACATACTGGGTACTTCTTTCAGCTGAATTCTCACTCAGCACTACTAACAGCCTTTATCGTCTGTATAAATACAGATCTGTTGTGATGCTTGTTAATATTTCTGGTGAAGGTAGTTTTAAACACAAATAAAGCAGCAGTAAATGAGACAGTGTGGGGAAGATTTTCCTTTTCCTAACCATCCTCTAACCATTTCTCTCCATTCCCCTTTGCCTCACTGATTCCTGATACAACTTGCGTCACAAAACAACCTCAACATTCTGCATGTTGCCATTACTTCACCTTGCCCTGCAATCTGTCGTTGAAAAGAGGACACATGCATTACCTTCTACCTGCGATCGATATAAGTGAACTGTTACTCTCCGGTGCGAAAACACAGACACTAAAACAGCATTAAAGCCTCCATGACCCCGAGAGGAGAGGAGACATCAGGCTTTTCAAACCAACGGTAACCTTTTAGCAGTCACTTGTTAATCCCTCTGCCACTGGGCATGGAGGTAAGAGTGAGAGGAGGAGGGGGAATAGAGAGGAAAAATACAGACACAGAATAAAATGACAGAAGAAGGCGAAGAGAGAAAAAGAGAAGGGGATATTGGAGAAAACATCAAAGGGAGATGTGGTCAGGATGAGGAATGAAGGTCAGGGGGGAGGATGAGAAGATCAGAAAGGAGTAGATGAAATGGGAAATAGAAGGGGAGTGAGAGGAGTGATGGAAACAGATGATTCTTCTGCTCTGACGCTCCTCTAATCTCTTGTCATGGTGTTAGGAGGGCTGGAGGGCCACTTGAGAGCCCCCCCTAATGCAATCTCTTGTGTGTATTTCTCTCTAAGACCACCTGTGAATCACTTTGCAGATGCTTTCAAGGGTGGGGGGGCAGCAGCCAGTGGGGAACGAAGGACACGGGAACCCACAGCAGAGCCGCTGAGTACTTTGAACCACTGCTTTTAATCTCATTGATTTCCTAAAGGCTGAGTCCGTCTGGGTCTACATTAAAAGGCTATAACTGAACCAAAATTTCAAAATTAACCTTCAATAAAAATGATGACTTTGGGCTTTATTTTAATTATGACATAGGCTGTGGTAACCTAGGCTACCTGTGTCATTTCCTTTACATAGCATGCAAAAGCTGAAGCACAAGTTTTCCAGGTGATTTCTTTAATGTATGCTGTATTAATGATTTACCTTCTTGATTAGACAAGCTTTAGACACCTCTGATGGAGCTCAGAATTTATCAGGAGTTTGGCTGCTTTACTCCAAACAATTTCACTGTAACCTGGACGACTGTGTGCGTGACCTTTTGGATGCATGGAAGAACACAGAACATACATTAACATTGAATCCTGACTGATCCTGTCAGCGCGTCAGGAGTCGTAAATAATCAATGAAGTTACACTTATTGCATGGGGAGACTAGCGTTCGTTTCTGCTCCTCTGGGATCGCTGCAGGTAATACAATTAATATTTTCCTCATTAATTATGTATTATTTCACCAAGCCAAAACCCATCCGCTGCCACAATTAATTGTAGTGCCTGCGACTATAAGTCAGGCTGCCTTTGAAACAATTTCTGTCTATACATTTAGATATTCCTATACTACAAATATACCTCTTGGTACTAACCAAAATCTTTTTCTATTTCTGTTTTCTACTTTCTACTTTCAGACAAACACAAACAAATGCCTCACATGAGAAAACACCTGAGATGAAAACAAACAAACCAAAAAAAAAAACAGATTCAAAACCAGAAAACTATCATTTGTTTTTTTCAAAATGGGAACCTTAAAGCCTCCTGTTCTGTATTTACAATTTCACTCTCCTTGTCTTCTTGTCACTCTCTTCCTCTACGGCAAACCAGCTTAGAGGTGCATTACCACCACACCAACTGTCATTCTCTCACGTTTCAAGCCCTGATTGGCCGAGATAGCTCCTGCCATGGAAACGGTGGTGCCAAATCTCTACCAGCCACACATTTCTGCTGTTGCACGTTATATACCGTCATAACACCCAACGCTACTCTAATTCTTCACACAGACTCACTTCAAATGCCCAGTCCTCCTCTTCCTCCTCATCTAGATGCATCTTGGTGTGGCGCAGTGCCCGACCCTGTGTGAGCGGTTCAGAGGACAGGTGAAACTCCACCCTCTGCAGGTTGAAGCCCAGACCTGTTCCGATGGCTTTGATGAAGCTCTCCTTCAGGGCCTTGGTAGAAAGAGAGGAAACATTTTCAGCTCAGTGGAAGTGTTACCAGTTAGATGCAGAAAATGATCACAGGGACATAAGGAAGAAAATGGACTTCTGTATGTCTGACAAAGCTGAGGACAGTCTGTGTGTGCTTCTTTGTGTGTGTGTGTGTGTGGTGTATTCTGGCTCAGTAGGACAATAACTTAAAACCACAACAGATGGGAATCTATGCACACATGTATAACAGTGTGTATACAAAAGAGCGACTTTGAGCGCGCGCGTGTGTGTGTTCAGCCAAAACCAACCCTGCTCAGCAGCCAATGAGTCACAATAACAGTATTGCAAGGCTAATCGCTATGGCAACCGTCGAACTCTGCCATTAGTCAACAGTGTGGTGATGATATCAGAGCTTGACGTCTCTGTGCCACCCTCTCAATCTCACAACATCTTTACTTAGCACCGCCGTTGCTGTTGCCGTCCATCTGCGTGTTTGTATTTTTGTGTGAGAAAGAAAACGCATGAAAGAAGAAATAAAAAGGACAAAAAGTGAGAAAGGGAAAAGAATGGGCTACTGTGTATCAGTGAGGAGAAGCGAAATTAAGGAGAGAAATCCGTAGTTTGCACATGTATGTACAAAATGTACAAATATGTGTGCATCTTAAGGGGTATGAGCAACAACGTTTTCTCCCTTTGTTTCCTTCTCACTCTCTCTCACACACTCACACACACACAAAACACTACTTGTTGGGCCCAGCGACGATGCAATGCGACAACAAGGCAGTATGGTTGCCATGCTTACCCAGTGGCGGTAGAACGTGGCGAGCTGCTGCTGTTCTGAGCCAGCTGATTGGATGACACTCCACTCGTACACTGTAAACTGACGAGTCATGATGCGGAAAAACTCTGGCACAGAGCTGCTACCTGGAGGGAAAGACGTGCGTTTATGTGTGTGGGAAGCAATAAGAGGTGAGAGGAAGACAAAGGGAAGCATCAGATGTAAAACAGAGATAGACACAAATGCTTCTCAAGATTATACCAATATGCTCACTTTTAGAGATAAGTGTAGACTGTTTCCTATATTTCTTTATTTTTTTATGTGACTGTGACACACAGGCGTGCGCACACACACAAAGACACACACAGGCCCACAAGTCCAGACATTCACAAGGCAACAGTGGCCCCTTGTGGTCATAGAACAGATAGCAATAAATTAGACAGCTCTTCTGTTTTTGAATGACCCAGACAGCAGTATTATCATTAATTAAAGCATGTTAGATTACACTCGCATTATAGGGCACAACAGCAAACAACAATCAATTAGAACTAAAGGCTGTTTTCATTACTGTTTCCTGTGTCAATGAATATCTCAATGAATGTACCTGTGCTGCTTATGGTGGCTGTCAGAGCTGCTTTAACATAACTTTAATATGTACCTGGCATTGTGGTCTTCATAATATCCACGCCGACCTGAAGCCCTTGCTCTGCAGCGAGCACAGCGTAGTCCCCCTGGTGGGACAGGTTGAAACTCCAGGCTGGAGGTTCAGGGCCTGAATTTGAACTGACCTGAAAGCAGACAGCAAGGAAGTCGTCAAATAGTGGATATTTTCATGAGCTTAGGGGTTACAAATGAAGGCTGCTGCCTTCCCAGTAGTGGGCAAGTTAGCAGTTTAAAACAAGCTGTGCATCCAAACTTTATTTAGAACCCACAGAACATCCATTTTGAATTTTAGTGTGGTTCCTAAAGTTTAAATGGCAGATTTTGAACAAATTTAGATAAAATCATTCACTAATAATCTAGAAATTCTTTCATTTGAAAATACATTGTCTTAGGTTTGAGTGCTACACTGAAAGCTGAAACAAGAAGAGACTGTGTGAACAGTGTGGAATATGTTAATTGAATGTAAGTAAAAGGGGCAAACCTGATGTCATAGACTGCATTTAATGTAGTGCAGACAGTATCAGTGGAAAAAGAAGAGACAGCAGTGTGCAGTGAGCTAACCTGCTAAATTAACTCTGATATGTTTGATGGAAACAATCTAGATGTAAAGTGTGAACCTTCAGTGGTGCTGCCAGGTAAGGTTTCCCTCGGGGAGATCGCTCCAGCCTGATCTCTGACCAGGGAACCCCCATCCTTTCACACACAAATTTTCTCAGCAGCAACCTGCCAGCCTGGGGGGGCACAGAGACTGGCAGTCAGCGTATCACATACTGGTAGCTTGTGAACTATATTAGACAACATGCGTAAAGTGCCACAGCTCAAAAACGTCACAGTAACACTCACCATGGCTGATTTGGCATCCTTGGCAAACACATATTGCCCGATCCTGTCTTTTTCCTCCCGCTGAATGCAGCGGGCTGCAAAGAGCCATTCAGACCTGCTTGGGGTCCATGACCCACAGCGAAACGCCCAACGAACAGAGCCCATATCCCCTCACCTCTGTCAGATCACTCCTCCACAACATCAGGTTGTTTACGGCTTGTTACTGAGCTAACGTTAGCGTCTCGTGTTCGAACGCAGGGTTTGACAAACAAATGTAAATTATGACTTCTTACATATTTGGGTTTTCGCAGTAGAATAGCAACAGCATTGGTTAACTGAAGACTGTTAAATATCCTACATCCTAAAAAATATCCTACTGCACAAAACTTTCACTCTTCGGTTACATTTTGGATTTGAAAGCGGTGCACAACTGCACATGCCCGGAAGACACCGGCGAGACTCAATGTCGTCATAAGTGGGCGCGGTGGAGGATTGACCAATAGGAGCGATGGATACTTTGTCCGACCAACGATACCTTCAAATGCTGTCATGAATATTGCTCATCCGAACAATCACTGTAGGGTTTTCAATAAATATAAAAGTTTTCTGTTACCAGAGATTTAATGGTAATTAATTGAAGTCAACCGGCTGTGATGATGTTGTGTTTTAACCTTACTAATAAAAGGTAAAAAACATCTCTTAGGTTGGCTACATTCTTGAAAATCATAAATTTCTGTGTACTGCATCAGCATGGTAAAAGTTACGACGTGCTCCCTGAAAAAAAGAATAGTTGTTTTCATTGATGGGTTGCATTTTCAGTTCCAAATTATTATATCCCACTTGTACCGATATCGTCGTAATCACAATCTGAACCAAAGAAACTCATTTTTCCCAGTCACCGCTGAAAGCATCATTAAAATTGTACTTCTACAATGTTATTATGATTGCGGTAACGCGACATCTGTATGTGAAAGGTGAGTTATCTTTACAATACATCAGGCTGCACATATCGTTTTATTGAAGATAATGGTATGATAAGCAACACTCGAGACTTCATTATGTTTCTGATAGTGAGGTTGAAATGGTGTTGTGCTAATCGACTGGTTAGAAAATAATTCTCGCAGTGTGTCTATTTATTCCTCGTAAGGACGTTATTTTAACTGGAAATGCAGGAGAGAAACAGGAGTACATAACCTAAAATTTTGTCTGCGTGCAGGGTAACAGAGGAGATGTAGCTGATTTGTAACCCAACATTTCATTATTATTATTATTATTGTTGTAACATGATGAAATATTTATGATCCATAAAAAAATCTTTATCTTTCTTTTTTCAACAAAATGAAACTGACAGAGGATCACATTGCAATAATATAATATAATATTATTACAATAATATATCATTATTGCATATATAATAATTTATTTTTTGTAATATTGTATACAATGCACTTTTGCAATTTACTTGATGTTGTGATTGTGGGTTTCCATATTGTAAACCTGCCTCTCTTTTTTCTCTTGACACCCCAAAGTCTGCAAGGCCAATTTCATTTCCATTTTCAATATCCCTTTTGTGTTATTTAAATAAAGGGACCTAACTTGATACAGGGTGGCACAGTGGTGCAGTGGTTAGCAAGAGGGTTTCGGGTTCAAATCCCAGTCTGGGCCCTTCTGAGTGGAGTTTGCACGTTCTCCCTGTGCCTGTGTAGGCTTTCTCTGGCTTACTCCCACAATCAAAAACATACACATTAGGTTAATTGGCTACTCTACATTGATTGTCTGCCTTTGTGTTTGATGATTGTATTGTCTGTCTTCGTGTTTGATGGGGTTCACCCTGGACTCATCGCCATAGTCAGCTGCGATTAGCTCCAGCCCCTCCACAACCCTGACAGATAAGCGTATAGAAAATGGATGGATGTATGGACCTAACTTGACACACACTATATATTCCGATGACTTAATGACTCTCTGTTTACCTACAGGAAGACTGCAAAGCTCTTTAATCCTGTGATGCCTCTCTCCGCATGTAAGCTCAAATGGATGGCAGCAGTCCAGGCCAGGAAATGAAGGTGTAAAACACAGCAAGATGCATCACAATATTTCTCTGTGGCCTTAGCTACATCCAGTCAGGGCCTCATCAAGGCAAATAGTGAACTCTTCATTAAAACTGCGACAAAAAGAAGCAGCCAACCAGCTGTGACCTCTGCAACCACACACACTTCTTTCCAAATTATATTTCCACAGTTTCAGTTCTCGCATGTTTTTAGCACAGAGCCAGCATCTCGCGTAACATACAGCTGGGATCAGCAGTCTGCCAGGTGGAGAACTTCACAGGGGCTGCTGGAGAAACTGAGGGATTCATCATCTGATGAAAACTACAGTGCTTCTGAAGGAAAGCTACACTACTAGATATGGACTAACCTTCACAACAATTCACACTTCATCTCCATCTGTGGACTGAGTCCTGCCTTTAATCCGACGCACCATCTGTCTCTTTTTGTAGCCCTGTTTCCGTTGTTCTCATAACTTCTTCCTTAATTTTTGCTACACCACCCTTCCCCTTTATCTTTTTGTTTGTCTTCCCCTAGTTGTCCGTCCTTGTCTCTGTTTCTTTCTGTCTGTGTTTCTTGGGTTTCTGTCCCTGTCTTCGCTGCCAAGCTGGATTTCCTGCAGGTGAAGCATCTGAAGAGGAAGAGGAAGAGCAACTACAGTGTCAGAGAAACACAGACTCTTATCAGAGAGATCCACAAGAGGAGGGGCGTGTTGTTCTCCAGACAGCAGGTGCAAATTTCCTCTTCTACATCTTACATAAACTAATAGAGTGAGATATTGATCACGAGAGCTAATAATGCGTAGTAATGCTAAAAATATGTCCCAGATTTGTCACCATGTCATGCTGCCAACAAATGATGTAAGCATGTATATCCCGTATTTGCTGTACAGGTTAATTTTTTTCCCAAGCATCCCAGCTGCACATGCTGCACCATCTTCTCATTCACACTCAGTCATTGTGAAAGCATTCTTTTTTATTTTTTTTTTTTTTGCATCTCCATTCTCTGAAGTGTGAGCCAAATTCAACAGATCAACAGTAGCACAAATCGCTTAACGAACCCACCAGTCTTAAGCAATTAACAACTTTTTCTATGTCTTTAGGAAGCTCTTGTTAAATGTGTGAAATTAGATTTTTTTTTTCAGATGTATAGAATATACAGTTTGTGTCTGATTGATCCTATTAAGTAAATTAAAAACAAACAAGTTAAAAAAAAACATCCAAAAAAACAACTAATAAATAAATATGGGTCACAAAGAGAGTCAACCTGGACTAATCAATTGATGGGTCAAAATACTGGCTGATATTATATTATATATATAAATTTCTATTAAAAAATGAATGTGTTGGTTGCTAAGTAAGCTATGTCGAAATAATTTAGAAGCAACACCTCCATTATCTCCACTGTCCACCAGAGAGCACTGCCACAGTTTATTTTATAACTGCAAGATATCACATACAGCACAGATCTTGGTCACAGTTCTTAAACTAAATAAATAAATAATAATATAATAATAAATAATATAATAATATTATAATATTTAGAATAATAAATAATTTCTTAATGTTATATGCCTATGGAAAAATGTTGATGTATCATTGTTCAAAAGTTTTAAATATCGCAAGTGGTATTGGCCTTAAAAACTACTACAGACCAGAGGATTTTCATTGAACAGACACGGCAGCTTAGTTGTGTTTTATGAAAAAGTGACCTTCCCCCTTATTTTGACTGGAATCTGCAGTGCTCAGCACAACATGGTTGTCAAAAAAGGCATGATAGTTTTGTTAGAATGAAGCAATGTCATGTCAATGTGAACAGAACACAGCCATTAACGAGCTGAAGAGAGAGGCATGGGAGGAAGTGGCACGAAGTGTCAATTCTCTGGGGGAGGGAGAGCTTCGAACTGCTGTTGAGGTGAGTTCATTTCTATGTTCATATCATTGCTTTAGGTTTTTACACACTAGTTCTACACACTAGTTCCTGATCTCCCTGCACAGGTGAAACGTCGTTACCTGGACTGGCGTGCTCTGATGAAGAGAAAACAGCTTCAGGTTGAGCTCGCCCTCTCCTCCTCATCCTCTTCTGTGGCCCTTAAGACCGAATATGATCAACCCTCCCCTGAGCATGAGACAGCTTCTCTGGGACCGGAGTGTGACCAGCTTCTTGACCTCTCAGGCCTCCCAAAGGATTGTCACTGTGACTGGCCAGAGCTGGCGGCTCTCAGTGAGCCGAGCGGGCAGGTCGTGATGGGACCGCCGGGTGTTAAGATGGAGGAGGACATCACTGAATACAGAGTAAGAAACAGAAGCTCATCATTTCTGTCTAGTGGCACAGCAGTGATGGTATGTGTACAACAATAGTACAAGACCAACACTTTGCTCTTCCCTCCATAGATTAAATATTCTGATTCTGATAAACATTGGACTCTATTGATTAAATCTGCATGCAAATGAAGACAAAGTCATTTCTCAGACACCTTCATGCTTTTTGATACAGAGCTCATATCAACTGTGTTCTCGCTATGAAAAGACAAGTAGCCTTTCTGGAGATTCAAGTATTTGCTAATGTGTTAATTAGCTCCATTGTGTCCCCATCACCAGAGGTAGCTATGTTTAATATATCACAGTGATTACGCCGACACGTTATGTAACTCAAGTGGCTCTTCTTAATGTAACGCTTTGATTGGGCTCACGCAGGTTCACAAGGCACGGATGAAATTAAATTAAGGATGTGTTAATTGATTAAGATTTAATTTAAACTTTAATGTACACTTTGTTCCGATGGGCTTAAGATTGGTTTTTAGATCAAATCATGATCTGTGAAAGCAGCATGATCACAGGAAAGCATCAACTGCAGTCTCTGGAATCATTCACCATCTCTGTAAGGGCTTGAGATATAGAATACTACCTTGAAGTGCCTCCATAACCATCACAAGGTAACACACAAAATGCACTGACAGTGATGGTTTGAAAACAACATTCTTTATAGAGGCTAGATGAAGTGAATCTGCAGGGGCATAAATATCTTTTTGTCTCTGATTTTTGTCTCTAGTATGGGTCAGGCTCCAAAAAATTTACATCCTCCAGTTCCCATAATGCAACTTGATTACACCTTTCCTTGCCTTTCATCAGGGTTACAGTCACACCTATCATTATGAGTAAACCAAACTTAATGTGTAAAATCAGTCGCGTCCCCTTCAATGATATCACTCTGTCCTTGTAGCTGGATGGTGACGGCGATGTGGGAGATGGGGAAATAGATGAAGATGATATTCCGTCCCTTCTAAGAGACATCGAGTCACGTGGGGAGGGCCATGTTGGTGATGGTTTCTCTCACAACAACGTGGGCATGTTTAGCCCCACCAAGGCCCCGACCCCCACCTTCACAAGAGATTTGCCACTTCCTGGTGGCCCAATGGGGATGCCAAGCCAAGCTCTTGGTGGACTAACCAATTATGAAAACAAGGGAGCGGGGATTCTAGTTGCTATTGAGAAACAGCGACTGGAGCTGGAAAAACAGCGTCTGGCCGTGGAAAGTGAACGCCTGGTGGTGGAGAAAGAGCGGCTGGCGGTGGAGAAGGAGCGGCTGCGTCAGATGGAGGTAGAGAGGGAAAGACTGCAGCTGGACAGAGAGAGGTTACAGGTGGAGAGGGAGAGGCTGAGGCTTCTGCTCCTCAGCCAATCAGAGTACGTTGACTCTTCCTTTAACCTGCCAGCACAACAAGGCCTGCCCTCCTCCTCCACGTCCTCTTTATCCTCCAGTCATGATGGACAGAGGGAGAGAGAGAAAGAAAGTAAAGGCTGGATGTCAGTAGTGGACCTGGAAACAGAGAGGCTGAAACTGGAGAAGGAGAGGCTGCAGCTGGAAAAAGAGAGGCTGCACTTCTTCAAATTTGAGGCTGGCAGACTGCAGATTGAGAGAGATCGCCTCCGAGTGGAGAAAGAAAGAATGCAGCTGCACAAAGATCATCAGGGCCACTGAGAAAATACTCAGACGAGAAGGAGAATGAATGAAAGAAATAAATACATAACATTTTCACCAGTTCCCAGGAGAACTTTAAACACTGAAAACAACCCAAAATATGTGGATATGCATCAGACCTGCTCCCTTATCAAGTTTCCCACACATGCTTAAATGATTTTTGGAAATTGGCCAAGGAGAAGACTGATGATGGACGCCTGGCCTATTGATGACCACCATGATAAAGCAGTGCCTTATGATGTCTTCATAAAATAAAAAACGCTGAGATAATAAAATGTAGGATTTGGCTGGCAAGCACAGTTCGTCCTGGGCACGTGTGTTTTATAAATTGTGAAAGCTGAAAATTGTGACAGTAAAGTTTTAACAGTTGTTCAGTACACCATCCCAAAACACAAATGCACAAAATAAATGCTGGAGAAACACATCCTCACTAGTACAGAAATGTGTAAAGAAAGAATGGAATCATGATGTCTTATTCTGCATTCATGCACCAAATCAGTGCCAAGTAATCTACTAAATGGGTGCTTTAGACCAATATAATTTAGCTTCCAACACTGTAAAAAGAAAAACAAAAGCGCAGAACTGTTACTTGTATAGAGAGATTTTTGGGTTGTCTAATGTTTTACCGACGTGTAGAAATATAATTTACATTCTGATGCTTGTGACTGTGTACATTTACCACCAATTTTAAACCAGCATTTCTCGTTTGTCTCATTAAACAATTAAAATTATCTCACACGGCCAGCAGCCCAATTTTAATGTTTTCTTGTATTATAATTCTACCTCTAATATGCATATATCTATGTATTTATGCATGTTGTGTGTGCTTACTTATTCAGGTCCTGTGACACTGTGGTAATAAGTATGAATATAAAGTTTGTTGAGGAACATAAATGGGACATTCAGACATATTTTGTAATGTTGAAGTGAGATGAGCTGAATAAAATCTATCTTACAACATTTAAGCCCTAAAATACAGCATTTGATGAGCAGCCTCTGTGGTCTCTCTCATATCTTTATGTTCTCAGCATTGCCTTTGAAGAATAATGGTAAAAGAGAATAAGATGATTCAGTTTTTTCATCTCCTCTATATTTATGCTCCTCAGGAAGCCCATCAGGGATTCCCTAGATCAATGCAAGCTAATAAGAATAGAGGAGCATAAAAAAACATTACTTTGAGAACATAACACTGCATCTCTAAAGCAGATTTCACTAAGGCTGATGTAACCCAGTGACACTCATGCTGTTTTTTGCATTTCATATTTAAGCTGTTAGTCTGCATCGCAGTTTTTACTCCAAAACTGGAGCCACAAACTGAGACAAAAAAAGCTGGCCAGTATGCATTGACAATGAAACATCTACAACCACAAGTGAGATGTCTTTTAAACACTCAAGTCACCTGAGCCCACACACACACACACACACACACACACACACAGAGACACAAACACACAGACAATGACTCCAAGCAGGCAGATCGAATCTCGATGACAAGTCTATTTTTCCGTCTCTGAGGGTTTGTTGTCCGCTCAGGAGATGAAAGCTATATATAATACACCCTTCTTCAGCCCTCTGTGGGTTTAAAACTGGTGTAAAAATCCACTGTATTCTTATGAAAAGGGTCCCTCAGTACTGGAGGCCTGCGGTGACTCAATCTGTCACTCTTAGAGATCCATCAGAGAAGAAAATACTGTGAAGAAAATCCTGTAACTTTGTCCACCGACTAAGTTGCCCTCAGGCCATCAGCAGACTGTTCCACAGGTGGTGATGACAACAGCTAAAAGCTGCCTGGACACAGGTCACAGAGCTCACTCTTGGCAAGGCTAAAAGGTCTCTGACCTTGGCTTTATGGGGTTTAATACCGTTAAAGCATGTCTGACATTAAATATACCCTGTTGTTTTGCAATTTGAAAAACAGTGGACCTCAGAGATGAATGTGGGTCTTTCTGGGCAGACTTGCTGCAACATTTTAAACAATGTTCATTTTAAAGTGGTTTTCTTTAGCTCTGCATGTGATGTAATTGACATGGACTGAAGTGCTTGCGATCAGACCCAAATACAAAAAAAGTGCAAAGAAGTGATTTGGTTTTGTCACTGTTCAGGTGTAAGAAATCTTCATTTATCTACATCAGTACAGCTTATCTTGTAGGTGACACTGACTCATACAGCTGTGTGTCATCAAAACAAAACTTTGCCATTTTTTTAAGTACACTAAACTAATGTAGTCTAGTGAACAGCCCTGGGCTTACTTTCAGATTAGCACATGATTGTATAGGAAAGAAATCTATCAGGCTCTCTACAGCTCCTGTAACTGCAGTTGAGATGAAGAGGACCTGCAATTTGTATTTGAGGTCTGTGGTCTCTCCATCTCCTAGTGTACATTTTAAATAAATTGTCAGACATATTTAACACAGGATGTGAAAATACTCGGTATCAAAGCATCAAATAGTTTTTCACTCAGTAAAAAATCAAATTTTTTACTGAGTGTGAAATAAACCTTTGGTTTTAGTAAACCTATAATTCATAGTATTTGATTCACTCTAATCTCAACCTAAAATATTTTACTCGCACCTCAGGTGGCATCAAAATGAATAAAAATCAGATGTTTCCTTCATTCAGTCAAAAAATATTTGCTTAATTCAACGCTGTAGAATCACAACTTTTTGTGTGCCATCTTGTGTTTTGTCTTTGCGAGTACATTACATTGCTGGATGGCGTCAACACACTTCTAAGCGGTCTTGATGTAAACCACAACACCAGCAGCAGCAGCAACAACAACAAAACAGTGTAGGAATGAGTTGCTTGTGTATGCTGACAATGTTGGTGCAATTCAATTTCCTACCAGATCATGAGAGATGCCTCGAAGAAATAGCGGGAGCAGTGGAGGCTGTTCTGACCGGAGAGGAGCTGTGGATGAGAAATCAGGGTTTGAGATGGATTCCTCTGAGAGTGGGATGGAAAAAATAGAGAAATGAAGTATGACAGGGGGAGGGAAGATAAAGAGAATGAGCAGAGGAATATAGAGTGAGAAGAGAGGAGAAATGAGGAGGGGCTGAACAGAAAGAGAGATGATGCAGAGCTGAGAGAGGGAAGGACAGAGACAGAGAAAGGGGAAATGAAATGAGCCAATGAAAATAAAAAAGGTGAAAAGGCTGCTGTGTCTCTGCAGTGACGATAAAAGAGGCAGATTGAAGGTGTGTGCGTTTGCGTGTGTGAGTGTGTGCGTGTATTTGCACGTGAAGGTGCAAGGTTAAAAGGGTGGCAGAACCGCCTCAAAATTGTTATTTTGCTTCATCTTCGGGTAAATGGGAAATACTTGTCAGTAATAACCCGGCATGGTATGTGAGCGTGTGTGTCAGAGAGAGTGTGAGTGAGAGGGGAAATAATGGGAAATGCTTGTCAGTGATGGCTCTGCATTAGGGGTGTTAGGTCTCCATGGATTGAAAAGGAGGCCCAAATGACAAAATAGCAGCGAGGGGTTTAACCCCATCACTGCTGGTCTACAACAAAGACTCAGCAGCATGAGGCTTCACATTCACACGAAACAGATACACTTTAAGCTTTTTTGAATTCTGAGTGTGATCTGACTTCGTCCTGATAAACCCCCCACCTTATCTGTGCTATTGGATGGATTGCCATGAAATCTGGTGTGTGCATTTCATCAGGCGCCATCATTAAGTCATGACCAAATAACGTCCAAATATCTTCCAAAATAGAAATAAATTCCAGTCAGCCTCAGATGGACTTTGTGTTTAGTGCTAATGATAAGTGTTGGCATCCTAACATGTTAAACTCCTGTTAATAAACACAGCTGTTAAAAGCATGCGAGCATGTTAACACACAGGTGATTCTCATATTTGTACTGGTTTCACATTTCACTGTGGTACTGTTTTGTATTTCAAGACATTTGTTCTCACATTTGTCCGCAGTCACTATCTTGTCACTGATTGCATTTGGAAGCCCACTGGGTAGTGTTTCATGAACTGATGTCTTAGCGGTAATTTAATATTTGCTGTTCTTTTACTTTAAATCTTCAACCTTTTACAGCTATTGTTCACCAGTTGTCTATTTATATTTTGTTTATTGTCTTCTCAATTGCTGTTTTTTTCCCTAAATGAATATTAAGCACTTTGGAAACCTGGTTTTTGAAAAATGCTATACGAATAAAGTTATAATAATAATAATAATAATAATAATAATAATAATAATAATAATAATAATAATAATATGATTTATCTAACAGGAAATAGTATAATTAGTCTGTAAAAGAGCTGAATAATATTTTTTCTTACTAAATGCGCATCTGTCAGTTGTGATCATTACTGATTGCTCAAGCTTGAGATCTGCTAATCCTGACTTGACACCAGCTCTGAGTCTCGTAATAGAAAAGTTATAGAATTTAACTAATTCATTCATTGAAGCTAACAGCAGTTTAAAACCCCATAGCTCTTTGATTTAGTCAGTTACCACGTTTCACATTTGAGAAACCAAATATTTATACACTGGCTGCTTTCCTGCGGGATTGAACTCTTCTAACTATATTTACATATGTATTGCAAAATAAACTCTTTTTTCAGTGTTTTTAGTCCATTTTACACAATTTCCTAGTATGCATACAGTAAATAAAACCAAAAGAAAATGGCAATAAAATACAGTGAATAAGATCACTTATCACTATGACTTGTCTGTAAACATGAGGACAGGGGACAGAATGAGCGGATAAATAACGACGCAGAGAGAGCAGGTTCAGCATTGATGTTTTACTAGAAAAAGAAACCAAATGGAAAGACAGAAACAAAGGAAGAAAGAGACCGTGGTAAAGCCAGAGTGTTGACAGCCCAACAGTCAGCTTTCTGCTGTCTATGCATGAAATCTAATGTGCTGGAGGTGGCAAAGAAATAAACACAACAGTATCACATATAGTTCGACAGCCTGGGGTGTCTGGTGTGCTGATAGCTAGATCAGTGTTAACTGTCTCTTTGCAGATGCAACCACTGTAGAAACCCGCTGCGTCTCCCATGCTGGATTGCTGCAGTACTGCTGCACTGATCCCCCGGGCTGAGAGGAAGTGGTTGGAAACTTGTTTGCCTCAGCCATAAAGAGGGCTGTTGTCCGAGATACTTGTTATAAGATATCTTTTATAATTTATGCTTTTCAAGTTGAGTTTGATTTGAATACATTTGATGAGGGAATGATGCATGATGAGGTATGCGTGTGAGTTTTACAAAGAGATGGAAGTTCCACTGTGTGTGTGTGTGTTTACGTAATATAAACAGTTACAAAAATGTATGAGATGCTCAGAGCATAGGGCCAGAAACAAACCCAGATTGTCAATAGGTGTCACAATTTCTCAATTTATCTCTATGCCATTATTTTGCAGAGTATCAGGGGATAAAATAAAGTCATTTGTCATTGTTGAGATGAACTTTTACAGAGAATTCTGTCTAACAGTGGGGCAGGAGGAGAGATGAAATCATAAAGTGGAGCGAAGGGGAAGACAAAACAAGAGGAGGAACAAGAAAGAGAAGGCAAGTGAAAAAGTAGAATGAAAGATAAAGAGGAAAAGAGCTGAGCAGGACAGAAAACAGTAAGTCATTCCCATTTTACTGTATTATGACAATCTCCATGTAAGCATCCCCACCATGCTGATTTGTATTAGCTTATAGTGAAGTAAAACTGCTTTAATGTAAATCCACAAAAATATATTTTGTTCTTTTCCTTCAATTGTTCCTCAAATAATAATGAGATACATATATTCCTCTCCCCAAGGCTGACAGTAAGTGAATGTGCCAAAACAGGCTGCTATATGGTATATAACAGATTTTTACAGATTTTTTTTTTAAAAAATAGATTTCATAGGGCTTGATCACCTGCCTTGCCTATCATGATGGATCCAATCTTGTCCCCAAAAAGCGCAAACCCTGCTCAGTTTTTACTGGATTTCAATCTGTAGCTGACTCACATCTGGTGAGAAGACAAATAGCTAAAAGCACTGAGGTCATGTGAAATGTAACACAAATGCTACACTCTCCAAATGTCAGACAGCATTGTTTCTCGACAGTAGAGCAGTCACAGCGGCCTATCCTCTGTAGAGGCCTGTGTACTCATTATATGGGCTTCAGTGTTGAATACTGGCATCTGTGTGCTGTTTCAGGGGTCTCTGCAGCCCACCAGCTGAACATGTTGGAGTAAAAACAGTGCTGGACAATGAAAAACAGTGAATAACTACTCATGAAGCAGACAGACAGGCAGAAACAAAATCACCCGAACATCTCATGGTGCTGGAGTGATCACTCGGAGCCGACCCTGTGTGTGCAACAACGTGTGTGAGCGTGTTTCTACGTGTGTGTCCATGTGAGTGCCAGATGGACATTCAGTGTTGAGTAGGACACACAAAGACTATGACATATATTAATATTCTCAAGTTATCAAAAAACAGCCATATAACAGAATGTATGCCATGGCCTCTGACAATCTGTGATCAATGTTTTCTATAGCTCTCTATAGACGTATAGATATATATTTATTTGTATTATATATAATATGTAGATTTATAAAAAAAGATTTGATCTTAATTACAAGTAGTGGCATTTTCTTTTATATTCATTATTGCAATGAATTGTTATCTAAGATGATTAAAAAAGACAAGTGAGTTCTGTTTTGCTACGCAGTTATTTACAACTATTTTAAAAAGCAAGCTTTCTGATACGGTACTTGTCCCCGGCCACTGGGAAAGACTGATGATCTCAAATGATGACCAAACTGCCCATTAGGAGTCATTACTTTTAGAGAAATTGAAAACTGCATCTACATGTCTTTATAGTTTGAGTCAAATGAAGCACAGACAGCATAGACCAGTGGTTCTCAACCTTATTATGGCCCTTGAAACAAATGGTTTACTGCTCGAGTCACCTCACTGTTGGGGAATGTGCAAAGACTAATGAACTTTTACTTGTCTTTTCATTTTCTTGGTTATTTGGATTAATTATTCAAGAGGACATAGAGGCTGAATTTGTTTGATCCCAAATGCCATAAACATCATATTTATTCCCACTGCCTCCATCATTCATTTTGCAAACTTCTATAAGGTCCCAGTGTTCAGGTTGAGAAGCACGTTGTTTGGTAGCCGTGTGAGATCAGCTCGTGTATTTTTTATTTTTTCTCTCCATCACTCAATATACAGTTTAAACCTCACCTTTGCCACTCAGCAAAAATATGATCATCAATTTGCTATTTAGCATTTCTACTGTCATGGTGATGTTGTCGATGAAGGACTTTGTTAACTACTATGGTTTATTCTTTTCTTTTACAAACCCCTGTGGATTCTGTAGCCGAGATCAGCCACACGTTATGAGTTTGGAGGTTACTTCTGTTCTATAATGGCTGATTGTCTCACTCTCTTTTTTGGGAGGTGAGAAATCATTCTATATGTGTACTAAGAAAGCATTTTCATTCGGTTTGAACAGTCCATGGTAAAGTAGCAGGTTTGCACAGTCCGAACGTTCAAGATTACAGTTTTCTGGTCTTCTAAGGGTGAAAATACCTGGCACTCAGTCTTTGCAGGCAAGTTAAGATGATGATGACCATGATGATGATGATGATGATGAAAACTATGTTTGTAGTCTTAGTAAGGCGTTATCAAGGGGCGTGGCTTGCTTGCCAACACTGTCCGTGACAATGAGAGCAGGAACAGAATTGTTTGGTTGTCTTTCTCTTTTTTCTTTACTGTCAGCCATGATCATCACCGCTATCACTATCATCATCACGATCAGTTTCGTGGTCATGTTCACAGCTCATAGCTCAAGTCTGTGCTGGCTTTCCTGTTGGTTTTGTCGATATCAGGATGGTATCCTCCCAGAAAACAAACAAAAACAAACAAACAAACAAACAAAAAACCCAATAAAATTAATGCTGCAGGCAAGTGTGATAGTCAGAGTTGTCTTATGTTTTTTTTTTCTCCACTGTTCACTCCACAGTTGTACTTCACTTGCCTCTTGTATAATAAGTCAATGGCAGCAGGATGGTGAGATGATGATGTGTCTGTGTTTTCAAGTGTGTAAAAATGTTTGTTCAGTGTCTCTGTATCTGAGTATTTGTTTTGCATTTGAGTATCTGTAATCATATGCATTTGTGTGTGTGTGTGTTGTGCATGAAAATGGTACGTATGTGACTGTATGTAAGCACGTGTGTGTGTATGTGTGGGTGTGTGTGTGTGTGTGTGCGCGCATGTGTGTGTTTGTCAAAGTCTGAATGTTTGTATTTGTGTGTTGTTAAGGCACAGCAGGTGTTTTTGGTTTTCAGGGCAGTCCGGAGGAGACCACTGCAAGGCCGGGGTGTCGGAGGGAGGCGTGGCCAGCATGCACGGCTTTGGGGCAGTCTGGCGTCAAGACGCGGCCATTCTCCCCCACACTTCCTGTGATGGACAGACGGGCCTTGTTCCGCATGGCTTCAGAAAAAGACAGCTAATGAAAGAGGAGATAAAGGGAAGGATGGAGAAGAGGGTGGAGACGGCAGAGTAGAAATTTTTGTTGTTGAACAAAAATAATCTCATGAGCATAGTAACTGCAAAACAAATGCAACCACTTCCACAAATACAGACATTTCTACATTTCTATACAAACACATGCGCAAAAAATGCTCATACATGCATGTGCCTGTACAAACAGTTTGAGAGGTCTGAGGGTGCAATAACACATATCGGTGAAACAATACTGTGGAATATTTGCTTTTTGCATTTTCATCTATTTTTATTGTCTCACATTATAAACAAACTTATGCTGGCCCTTAAAACCCAACACACTCCAACTGAAGATACTACAAGGGTTTCTAATATATTTATTGTCAAATTGTGGAAGCCGTTTTCTTAATTTGTTGCTGTTATAGGTTTTCTATTAAGCTGCATTGCGTGTTGAGGTCTCAGGGGCCACTGTGCAAACTGATGCTGAAACAATAAGTCAGATAGCCTATTAGTCAACATCAGATTATTTCATAACAGTTTTGATAATCGGTTGTTTGTCGGTTGTTGTGAAATGTATGAATTAGCTGCTTCTATGATGTCGTTCACAATTTTCTGACATTTAATTAATTAAACATCCAATTTAGAAATTAAAGATTAATGTTGAAAAACTGAATTAGTTGCAGTCCTAAAGACAACTGTGTTTTGTTAGTAAAAGTCATGGACAGTAAACCACTACTGTTGAAGAATTTTAACATTTAACTGTATGCTTAATTGCTGAACATCATATTTGAATGGCATTTTTCTCTCTGTTCAAACCAGATAGACTACAGTTAGAAATGCCCAAGACTTCCTTTGATTTACTTCAGACATGGTGTGAATGCACCCAAAACTACTCAGTCAGATCTCACTAAAAGGCAACCACACTGTTCAAATGCTACGGTAACACAGTATTACTAAAGGCAAAAGTAAACGTAAAAGCAGGCAACAACCAACAAACATGTACATAGTAGACGAGGATTTGGGTTGTAGACATCTGCATTTCATAGGTGACCATGCATTTTAGGGTTTGGGTTTCTATAATCTGAGAAATTCAGGTGAGGATTTGAAAGGATAGGATTTGAAGGGTGAGGACTCTAAAAAGACAAAAGGAAAACATGAAGGAGTGATTTTTCTTTCAAGGTTTCAGATTTATAGAGAGGGAGTGACTGACTATACTGCTCAGAGTAGGGTGACACTTCACACAGACAGGCTACTCTATGATGTTTCACTGAAGTGTTTGTTGCTGCTGTGGGATTAAAAATAAAAATCGCTGAACTCATTTTTTGAGAACACGTAATGAGTTAACTGGGTGTTGCTGGTGCTGTGACTGGTACATTTCTTAAAATGCCTTTGCTACTAACTGAAATTTTCCACAAACATTATTGGCAATCCAGAGAGAATAACCTCTGCAAAGGATGCTCTGACAGTAAACAGTTCATGGTTTGTCCTCGATTTCAGAAACAACATGAAAACATTAAAGGAATTTGATGTTTCGTGTATAAGCTGATGTCCTTTATACTGTATAGTAGAGAAAAGCACTTTTGGATGCCTGAATTAGAGGACAGTATCTGAAACCAGGCAGTAGCACAGCAATTACAAACAACCAGTACAGTACAGTATTTGGTATAACAAAGGCAAAACCTGGACAGAAGTTTACCCCTATCCTCTGTTAATGAGTGCTGTCATGCTGATGTACAGCTCACTTAAAAACTAAAGAGAAAACACAGAATAGACTACGCTAAAGGAACCGCAGCTTTATCTTTGCCCTGATAATAGCCAATATTTTGTGAACTGCATTTAGCTGTCTTCATGTTTGCATCCTGGGTATCGATCCTGCTAATTATTTCAAGGTGATGATCATCAAGTAACCCCCTATAATGCCTCGGAAAGGTCCGTTAAGCAGATCATCAAATTGAAGTCCAAGTGTTTTCTTTCGCTCCAGTTAATTGCTCTCTGAAATCAATAAATGTGAATCATGTTTTAACAACAGCATCACTAAGTAGCTGCTCTATATGAAGTGTTTGCTTCATAAATTATTCCTCTGCATTAACACTAAGTAGCTGGGCTGTTTTGAAGTTATCAGGCCTGGAATAAGTTAGAGTGCCTGTTTGGACCGTTCACAACAGGGGTGCACAACTCCAATTTATGGATGACAGTTTAACGGTACAGTATATGGAGAGGAAACAGAACCGGCTATTAGCCACCAAGAGCAAATTAATGTGCACAAAAGATTTTCATATCCTGGTTTGCCGTTGGTAAATCAATTCCACATGCATACACTCAATACTTTTAGTCCTGGTCTGCCCGATTTATAATTCAAATTACACCACTTAAATGCACATCTGTGAGTGTCTATCAGGAAATCAAAACGATCAAAATAAAACCACTACTAATGTTTTGATTAGCTGCTGTGTTGGCTATATTGGCTATATTAGCTATTAGCTATAGCAGGTGTAGAAGATTAGTAAACGTTTCCCTATAAAGGATTATGTTATTATAAATAGATAATGATTATGAGCATTTTAGACAAGAACTATTTGTGCATCATGAAGGCATTTTAAATTAACAAAAAAATGACTACCACTGCAGGTTGATTAATATCCATGAGCAAAAATTAAAAGCAATTAGAAACTGCTGCGGGCTAAAAAACTCACTCTGATATTTCATGTGTTCCCTTAAAAGACTGGACATTGCTGATCATAAGTAGTATGTGAATGAAGAAGATTAAATCAGTATTTCAGGGGGATGTTTGAAACTTTGTTCAAATCATCAAAAGCTTCATTCTCACTCTAATTAGTTCATGTACATTCATGGCCCAGCTCTCAAAATACTTCTCCCAGAGGTCTTTCTGACATTGCAGAGGTGCTCAAGAAGTTACTGGTCTAGTTATGAAAATTATGATGGTCCACTGGCATCAAAACAACTTAAAAGTCTTTTTTATTCCTGCGATATCCATCACATTATGACTGCAAAAGTTTTAGTCAGACCCAAATTAGTGATAACTGGTGTCCACACATTAGCTAATTAATTTGTAGCTCGAAGCAGTCACAGATTTTAATGAGGAACAGTACAGTTTTTGCTCTCAGGATAGTAAAATACCAAGACTACTGCTAGAACCTTAAAATAGTTTAGCAAAGATAACATTAGCGGGAAATCTTAACAAACAAGTTTCAGGTATTAGTCTCAATAAACTTGAAATTTTTAGATTTAATGATGACTATGCTGACCTGGAAGTCAGTCTAGGTTCATTGATGTTTTTCAACATCAATGAAAACTGGACAAAAATTTCTGTGCAACATTAGAGCTGAAAAGATTAGTCAATTAATTAATCAGCCCATTAGTAGTTAAGTAATCAAAACATATTTTGGTAGTTATTTAACTGTTAAAGTAATTATTTCATGTGTGGCTAGCATGTGTTTCTTTGACTGGTGTGAAAGCATGCTGAATATTTTGGGCTTTTGATTGCTGATTGAAGGCAAACAATAGTTAATGGTGAAAATAATTATTAGTGATGAAAATAATTGTTAGTAGCAGCCTTTCGCAGTATATAAAAATGTATTTAATACAACTTTAGCCCCTGAGGATGGAGTTGTGCATCCCTGCTCCATCTTTATTTTGTTGGCTGTGAGCTAAAATTACAATGCAGGTGCCTAGTCAAGTCATCAGCCAAGAGCATCACCATCAATGCCATCATCATCATCATCACCATAATCATCATCATCTGCAGCCAAAGACGATGGAACCAAATCTGTAGTCACACAAATCTAACCCCAATCTCGCCAGGGGCGAAGTGCTACAGAATAAAAAATACCATCCTGAACAAAATCCAAAACAAATTTAAACCCCAAAAATGTAAGAAAACATTTGGCCAATAAATAAAGAAAACAGCCAAAATAAGCTTTCAAGAAACATAAAAGGCTACATTGGTTCCACAATGCTTGACCGCATCCTCATCACCACATTAAGAACAACACAGTTGCATGGGGCTGCTGCATCAGCCTCTACACCGACAATACAATAATCTACAGCACCACCACCATGATCAACACCACCATTACCCCACCTATATGGGAGCCTCTAAATCCTACCCCTATATCTTGACCCCCTCGGAGCCGTACACGTTGTACCCCTCCCTATAAGTGGCTAGATTCTGGGTGCTGGGGGAGGGGCTGGGGCAGTGGGGGGGGCTAAGGTCCACCTTCATGCGCTTGGCTTCGGCCCTTGACTTGTAGCAGAACTCGACCAGGGCCACCAGCATGGCCAGGCCTAGGCCACCCACAAGGATGTAGAAGACCCCAGCCACGTTGGACAGGCTCAGAGCCTGGGATGACTTGTCCTGGAGAGAGGGAGTAAGATGGGGTATAGGGAAGAGTAAAGGACGACGAGAAGAAGGAATAGAAGTCGAGACCAGGGCAGAGTGTGAAGGTCAATGTGAGAAATGAAAACAGAGAGGGAATTAACAGAGTGGGATAATGATTGAGGGTTAAAAAAAAGTGCGATTACGTGAAGGAGAAAAGTCAGATGGGTGAAAGGTGGAGGGAAAATTTGAAAGATGGGGAAGAGGAAAATAACCAAGGTAAGGAGGCAGGAGAAGTCAGTGAAGGAGAAGAAAAGCAACACAGTAGGAGGTGAAAGATTGGGAAAGAGGTGGGAAAAGCAAATAGAAAACAGGATAGATGGGGTTAGACAGAGAAATGGAGAAAAAAAAACATCAAGTGACAATTTCTGATATTGCAAATGTACTATTCTATAGTACTGAAATGATTACAATATAGTACAATTACATTCTACCTCTACAACTACAATACTACTATCACCACAACAGCGACTACATACAGTACTTCACATCTGTTACAGTCAATACATCTACAGTCTACATGTCTACAACTGTAACATACAGTGATATCAAAGCATCTTGAATCAAAATCTAATTTAAATCAAAAAGAGAAAAAAAAATCACAGAGCAGGCTGTAATCTGAGCTGTGATGACATTTCACTGGAAATTTAAGGCTCTAGCAGTCTAAATATCTACAGTAGAGCAGCTCCAATGTTCTGCATGGTACAAATTGTCTGTATTATTACAGGAACAAGCGTTTTACTGTGCTAAGATTTAGGGTGGGCTGCAACTAATAAACAAATGTGGTAACACTTTATCTAACAGATCCATAGTTTTCTAAAAATCTCATTTGGTTCTAAATAGGGAAAATTAAGCAGTGGAGTGAGCTGTGTGAAAATGCACCTGTAAAATAAAGTGTTACCACATGTTACTCTAAGGTATTGGAACAAATAGATAAACTCTGAATAAATCTTAAACATAAATCTTAAAGCCAGCAGTTGCTAACAAGTTCCTAAAGCTAAAACAATAGTGGTTGTCTCTTCTGGTGGATGATTTTCAGGCTATCAAAAATGGGCTTGTGTATGAGCTTAAAACAAAAAACATGAAAGTGAAAATCAACTGATGATTATCAAAAGTTTCATTATATTTCTAGGGTAACTGTAATGGAAATGAGATTGCCACAGATTGCTACAGAAACTGAACATATATTTATGTCAATCTGATGCATATTCAGATAAATGTGGTCCGTCATTAAAATAGAAGGAAAAGTGTATGAGGAAAATCAGTAAATGGACAGTTTAGTCTACTGAGGATATTTAAGGTATGTTTCAGGCTAATTGAGAATATTTCTATTGGTTAAACAGTAGTTGCAGTAATCTGGAGCGTATTCAGGATGAGAGTTTCAGGCTAGCGTTTTGTGGGCCGCAGCAGCGTGAGACTGACCTTACTTCCAGAGTCCTTGGGTCCACACTCTCCCTTGTCATACCACCATTTGTTTTTCAGTTTGTCTAAGACGCCTGCTTCGCTCAGTTTCAAAACTGCAAGGTTTACCGGGGTTCTTCGCGTGTAAAAATAACATAAATAACATCATAGGTCATGTTATTTTATGTTATTAGGGTATTTCACATTTGCATTGCACAGCTCAGTCACATAGAAAGGTACTTTTGTTTAGATCAAGTGACCTAGCATGGATCCCACTGAGTACATGTGTGTACGCTCGTTGAGGAGGGGCTGGGGGGAGCGAGGAGCTATAGCGAGCTACAGACATATGAGTGGGACCCACCTTTGTCACTTCAGGTAACACATCCATGCTGCCCCAGCTGGTCCTTCACCGAATACTGAAGAGACAAGTACTGCTAAGCCAGGACTATTGGTGTCAGACTAGCCCTGTGCTACGACTGGGAGAGTAAGCTACAGTGACGCTGTCTACAGTGAGGATTTCATAAACTCTCCGGACTTTAAAGGTCAGAGGACACTCCTGTCTTGTTACATTGTATGATGATTTCTTCGTAAACTCAGATTGCATGCTTCCCTAATATTTTCACATGAAGGCAACTTGCAGGTTGGACATCAAGTTGCTCAGTCCACTGAAATATCTTGGCAACTTCTAAATGGGCTGGCATTGCATTTTGTATAGACATTCATGGTAAAAGGACAAAGGACGAATCCTTGTAACTCTGGCAATCCTATGACTTTTCACTTTGTTTCACCAGCAGGTCAAAGCTTTCACTGATCCAGTAAAGTACCTGTGCGTCTCCGGGATGGATAGGCACAACACTTTGTGCATACATTCATGTTTCCCTGATGATCCGTGATCTAAGTCACTTTGATGAGCCCCTCATAATTCCTTTGGAGACAACGTATTGGTTGACATTTCATTTTTTCTAACTTCTAGTAAGGCATAAAAATTCAGCTGTGTCTACTGACTACTGACACATTGATCTGAATGCTGTGTTCTAATTTTTATAGCTACACTAATGGCGAGACCCAAGGCATTGCAAATCTTTTGGTGAGTCATCCCAATTATTGGTTGGTTGCCATGAAATCTGGATAAAATTTGCTAATGACATTCATGTTCCCCTAAAGATGAACTGTATTGCTTTTGGAGCTCTCTTGACATTTCCTTTGTGATACCAAATTACAATGCAAAACTAATGACATTTCCATCAGCCTCAGCTGTTTTTTATGTTTAGTGCTAATCAGAAAATTTCCAGTGTCAGAGGTCCAGAAAAAGATATAAAGCAAATGATATTTAAGTTCTAAAAAGACAATTAAATTCCTCTATTTATGAGAGATGTGACTTAGTTATTGTGTAACTAATTCACTGAAGTTGTGCACAAAAGGAATGACAGCCCAGCAGAAAGACTGATCTGAGTATTAATTAGTAAGTTTGCTGTGCTATAAGTTGTTTTATATGTTTGTAAAATCAAATTACGGCATACAGAACGTACAGTAGAAACATACAGAAGAAAACAAGAATAATTTCAGGACCTAAAAATAACAAAAACAGAGTAGGAGACCTGAAGATGTTTGAATCTTTAACACAACAGAGTAAGCTGAACTCTCAATAAAACTGTTGAAATTTGATGAATGAAGGAGATGTGTAGGAAAATGTATCCTGTAATTGTTGCTGCTATCAATTATTCATCTTCCCCTGTGCCTCAAGTCAACCTGAGCCTAAAAGAATCTGAGAGCTACAATTACACTTGGGTCTTGTTTTCCATTAAATGTTTCAAAACCAGTTTCATCTGCCCTGTACTTAAGCAACATATTCTCAGCTGAATGACTGATAAGGTTCAGTTTGGTGTCTTTCTTGAAATTTGACTATCGCCAGAGTCCCTTCCTCTTCGCTCTTCTCTCCCCAGAGCTGCCACTAGGAGGTGAATATTCCTGTCTTGACAGTAATTGCTCTCTTCTTTTTTCTACCTATTCGAACCCTCTTCCCCTTACCTCATTTACCTTTCAGAGGGGCATCGCCAGATCAGTGTCTAAGCGGCTATCATTATGATGTGTGCTTGATTTATCACTCACCTGGAAAGGGAACATGCTTCTCTGTACAATACTTAAATGATTCATCATTAAATAACATAACACATTGATCTTTGTACAGCCAATTGATTCCTTTCAAAAGTAACTTGTCTAGTGTTTTCCTTTACCATAAATTTAAGATTCTCTTTTTCTTTATCTCAACAAGCTCAAGTGTTGCACCTTAGTCATTGGGTCTGAACCTTTTGTATAAAAAGGCCCACACCCCTGACAACAGATGCAACATTGTGCCATTTTTTGAACTGCAGGTTGTCTCATAAGACATTATGGTGTCACTTTTGCCCCCCCGTATGCTGCTTGACTTGACGCCAGGGCAGATGCATGTGTTACACTCCCAGGACGGGGGCCGTCGCCGGCTTCCTAGCCAGTGAGCGGCTCCCGTCTCCCTAGTGGTGGGGTGGGCAGACAGAGAGGGCTAACCTTGGAATCCCCTCCCCCGCTGCCACATTCTCCTTTGTCATACCACCACTTGTTTTTCAATTTGTCCAACAGGCCCTGCTCGTTGAGCTTTAGAACGGCCAGGTTGACCGCGTTTCTTTAAGTAAAAAAGGAGGGACAGATAAGATAGTTTGGTCAGAGCAGAGGATGGAGGGACAGACAGACAAGATGGACATGGGCCACAACCAGGAGAAAGACGGGGAGGGAAACAAGGAGGAGAGGGAACAGGGGAGGACTTTGGGGACGGGATCAGAGGGGGTTGAAGGGACAAAGGTGGGTTATTGGTGGAGGATGCACCCCAGACAACGCTGTCTCTCATACTCTCTTTCTACTTCAGCCACTTATGTTTAACATTTTCAGTTTTTATGCAGAAAGTTTCACTTACAGTTCCACTGTATCTCTCCTGTGTTTTTTTTCCCCGTACCGAGCTCCTCTAACAGCGGATGCTCCACAATGAGTGTCAGATTGCTGGTATAACGTGTGTTTACCAGCTCTCTGCAGCCTGCTGATGGTGCTCTTGTACCCTCCTGCTGCTCCCCTACCTTCCTACTGCTTTGTGTGTGTGTGTGTGTGTGTGTATGTCCAATTTCCTACAGCACTCTTGCTCACACCCCTGAAGAGACTGACCTCCAAACAAAATTCAGGGACACAGGGCTAACTATCAAGCATTCATGCGGCGTGTGCACATGTAAGCTTTTTATAACTGGCAAAAGAAGAGCTGCAGTTCATTATTTTAGGATATTATCAAAACCAACTTGCTGATATGTGATAACGCTCTTGAAACTAGTAAATCACTTCACTGTCTGTTAATACATATGGTGATTTCTGTGAATTGGATTTCTATTTACAGTTTTAAAGGTTGCTGATAAGCTTCACATGATGCCCACATCTGCTCGGTTACTGTCAAATGAGATTTTTTACATTACAGTATACCTTTTGAACGGTATGCTGTTTAGAAGCCAACTCTCAGATCTCAAATGTTAGTGTTTCTCATTGGCACTTCAGTGCATCACTCAGAAGACGTCAAAGAGGCCACGATTTCAACTGCGTTATCATGCAGCAATAATACTGCTGTAACAGAAATGTAAAGAGAACAAAATGGATGATATGTCTAGAGAACTCTTCTAGACTGCCAGTGACTGCCTGAAAGGTATTATGCATTCAACCTCAGCTGTTCAAATTAAGTTTTAGAAACAGGTAGCAAGGGTCATAAAGTATATGCAACATTGGATTATGTCTAACTAAAACATTCAGAAACAATGCCTTTCACAAGACAGATAATCCAGCAACAGTTTGATGAGATACACAGGGACAAATATGGTACAGCAACCACTTTCAATTTCACTACTGCTTCAAATGCCTGCCTGCCATGTGGCCTGTTCCCTGACTGTGATGGCCACAAGAGTGTCTACAAAGCACAACGGAAGGAGCTGAATGAGTTTGTCAATTTATTCTTTGCATGTCCTTTATAAACTCATTTTTCCCCTGTCTCTCCTCCTTTGGCACATTTCTGATTTTTACAGAGACCTGCAGAGGACTTTCCTGTCATTCTTTTCTCCTTCCACTACCCTCTGCTGACCACTCTTTTGTTTGTGAAATGCTGTAATCAGTAGCGCTAATCTCTGCAGAAAGGGCACTGCAGTCACTGCCTGCTTGTTTGTTAGTCTGCCCCTTTGTCAGTACACCTGCGTATCTGGAAGTCCTATCTCATCTCAAAGTGTGTTGTTAAGAGCTTGCTTGTGACTGAAAAGCTGTTAGTTTGGCACAAGATGGGAAAGTAAGAGTATGGGCTTAATTCTCTGAATAAAGATAGTCAAGAGGATTTAGAGAGAGACACTGTTCTCTGGGGTGGTCTAATCTACAAGCCATGACTTATCTCATCAATGCACAAGGTATGAATGAAAACAGTTCAAACATATATTTGTCAGTTATGATAATAACAGTCACATATCGATAATCATAAGAAAAGTAGCTACACTTCAGAAAGCTTCCTAACATTCATTTTAATCATCAGGGTATTCATTCTTCTCATCAACATCGTTAAGTCAAATTAGAGCTGTGATTAGTGCACCGAGAGGAGAGGCAGGCTCACCTGACGTGCACACTCCGCGCCACATGTGTGCAACTGGTAGATCGGGTTTCCGCTGATTGGGAGAAGCCAGAGACAACCGTGGATAGTCCCAGGAATATGTTCTGGGGACGGGGGCTTAAAAAGGGACCGATCCACTCGCTGTCTGTCGCTTTTCCCTCATGAACAGAAAAACCTTTGTATAAATAACAAGGGATAAACTACAGTGACTGGGGTTTTGAGGGACTTGTTTGCACCACACACAGAGGAAAGTTATAGGACAGGATGTGAGGCTGATGTGTTTGTGTTTGCCTTTCATAAGGCAAACCTGAAATGCTGACAGAGCGAGAGATGGAGGGAGAGAAGAGAGAGCAAGTGGTCCAGCTTTGCTGAATTTAGTCAATTATTCTCCCCCAGCAGACAAGGTCTCTATACTGCTGTCACAGCCTCCTGGAAAAATAAGTCATTTGCATTGCTAACATACCTGAGTGAAACCTATTGGGACTGTTACTGTAGGCTCAAGTTAACCAGACAGATAAACAAGTGTCTGCAGAGGGAAAATCAAAACAAAAGGACCGACTTTAGAATCTCAGTCACTTCGGTCTCATTCATTTCCTCCAGCTTATGCACTCTTTATAAAGGGTTACACACACTGTTAAATAATTACTCCTTTGACTGGGAGATTTGGTGTTGTCCAATTACCAACCATCATTCTTTTTAAATGTAGTTTGAGTAGAACTGAAAGGCTGTTTTATTTTCATTTCATTTGTGACTCAGTGTCTTTATTGTGGGAGCCATTATTATGTTTAATTTCTAGTCCCCCCATTGGTCAAGCCCCTCTACTTCCTGTTTCTCACGTTTTGTCTCCTGCTCATCTATAAATTCCCCCTCGTGGCTCTGGATGCAGTGGCAGCAGCCTGAGGTTCTGCCCCTCCTCATGGTCATATTCAGTTAATAAATCTCTCCTATAATAATCACAGTCATCATCACCAACATGACACCTCTGAGGATGAAAAGGAACAAAGACACAAGATGAGAGACAAATGGACAGAGTTACCTGTAAGGTGGCCCTGTGGAGAAACAGAGAGATTGAAAGAGGAACAAAAGAGAGGACGTAGGCATGAAGGGATGGGGCAAATGACGGTGACACAGGACTTAGAAATGGAGATAACAAGTCCTAAACTAACAGACGAATGGCAAAAAAGTAAGGAAAAGTACAGCTGAGAGAGACAGACTGAAAAAAAAAGAGGTCAGAATGAGAAAGAAAAGCATGACGAAACATATAATCCTATATCGCTGCTGCTGGGCGAAAACCTATAGCTATGTCTTTACTTTTGGAGTTTATTATAATAAATGCATAAAGGCTACTGGTGCATTTAATATTTGGTATTTAACTTGTGAGAAACAATCAAAAAATGGTCAATTTAGACTCAATTCTTAAAATCTTATGGATGAGAAATTTTCACCGGACAGCAGTGACTGGTTAATCTCAGTGTAGTATAAAAGGCACAGCAGGGTAGGTGGAATATCGCAGCAATAGTACAGTATCAGCTTTGTTACTGTCTCCTATTGTTACACTATTCCACCCACCTTAACTGTGAGCCTTTCGGTGTGGCAATCCCATATCCTTTGGAGTCCAGGTTCCCCCCGACTTTCATGGTGTCACAAGGCTTGCGCTGCTCCGTGTATTCGTTCATGGTGGACTCAAGGAGGAAAGCGTATTTCCCTTTGGACTTGCGGACCCTTGCCACACCCTCCGCTGTTGTCTTGGTGAAGACAGTCGGTTCAGCAGACTTCATATATGACCACATCTTCTCATATACGGCTATTTTGGACCTCTGGGATGGAGAAGGAGAGAACGGAGGTTAATTAGGAATAAATGGCCATCATTTTTGCCAAGAAACTAGCCAGATTTTGTCACAGATGATAGTTTTAATAGTCAGTGAAGAAAAGACCAGCAGCCAAGGAGCTTACAAAACAGACTGGGAGAAAAATAACCATGGCACTCCTAAAATCTTTGACAGTGTGGATGGGTAAGGTCTCACATGCAAAGAACAAAAAGTGATATTTTAGGCTGTTTGTGCAATTTGACTGAACATCAGTTGCTAACAGCTTGCATTCAAGTGACCTGGTAAACAGGCAGCATTTCACAGCAGCAGCTCACTGAAAGTGTTACAAGGATGGAGATATTCTACATTCATAGAGTCATCCAATGTCATGAACAGATCAGAACCAACAATGAATTAATTCTGCTAACAAGTATTGGCCGTGTAACCAAGTATCCTATTCGTCTGTGCCACAGATCTTCAACTGTGATCCAAAAACTATTTAAAACACACCAGTGAGTCTGTTCAAGTCGGCTCACAGTAATTTTCCTTCATTGAACATGAACTAACTCACTCATTGTTGGCTTTTCAGTGGATTTATTGAAAGAAAATTACAGAACACCCATCTAAGAATGCTATTGTTAGCACAGCCCTGCTCTGTGTCTGTCTGCTACGTGGCCATTCACACCTCACTGATGCCCAAAGCGCTAGCAGCTTCTCCAACCACAGATTTGATTATTCAAATCAACATGCCATTCTTACTGAGACGATGAATCAGAGATGTAAATATGAAGGCTGAGGAGATGAAAACAATGCGCGCTATTCATTATGTTGACACAATGACACTCAATGCTGGTTATTGATTAGGCACAAGTGTTTCTTCCATGCTCCTACAAAAGGAACAACAGTAGGGTACTAAAATTGGACGTGTACAAATGTATTAGGATGATGCGTGATGCTTGTTTTTACCGTATTTCATTTATTGCTGCAGTTTCATATGAAGTACAACAAAGTGCTGAGACTCTTCACTCTTACAGTCCTTGAATGAAATTACACCACTGATGCTGGGCTTTGTCTTCTGTCTTCCATTTTCATTCTCTGACACATAATGACATTTATAGCCACATTTAAAACGTAACACTATGTCTCACTTGACAAGTCAGACATCACTCTTACTTTAAATGATTGGATTATGACTGGAATAGTGGCGTGCTGATCCAGTTGTGTGGTTATGAATTCAGTCACCTGGTGTAACGGGAGAGCCTTTCAGAGGACATCTGCTGGGCATTGTGCAATAGATTGTATTATATTGCGTATCTGCCTTGCATATGTGAGTTTTTGTGTGTGTTAGAGTGTGTACTTGCAGTTCTGCGCATCAGTCTATGTGGGTATTTTTTTGTTGTCTCATGTGTGTGGACTGTGTGTACTCAAGGGTGAAAATAACAAGCAGAGGAGTCAAACAGTCATCCTCTCTTTCTCTCCCCGTGCTAAAGTGTTATTCTGTCGCTCTGCAAGCCACTAGCCACGGCCTCGGCTACTGAAACCAGCACCCAGGGAAACGGTGAGTATGTGTATGTGAGTGTGTTACTCGCACCTATGGACACCTATCCCATAATAATGCCACTCACATTCAAAAGGACCAGCAGTCCCCTGTCCTCTCTCCAGTTTGTCCTTCTTTCTTTTTCAATATTTCTCAAACTCTATCATAGACAAAAAAGAAAAAAGAAAACTCCTCTCACGAGTCACTTCTCTACACCTGCTGCCTCATTCCTCAAATGAATTTATTTAATCTTTCAACCATTCATCAATGTTTCACTTATTTTCTGCATTTTTGTATTTGCTGATTTCTTTGTCTGGTCAAAAGTTGTACTGTGTGTGTATGCATTTGTATCTGTCCCTCTGTGTGTGTGTGTGTGTGTGTGTGTGTGTGTGTGTTGGCGAGAGCGAGGGACAGAGGCAGTGATGATGATGACTGCGTTTGGCCTTGGAGGGATGGATGCGTGGCAATACGGTGCCACTCTTTCCAGATTCTTTAACAATGAGTGAGGCTGTGAAGGGGGAAATGGATGCTGCCAGTCACCTTCAGGCATTCACATTATAGAAAACACTTGTAAATATACATACACACAAAAAAAACTGCTCTGCAAGAGAGGCCTTGCATGCACACACTCACATGCACATGTACACGTCTACACATGTGGCTGAATATGCATACATGCATGCTGACACACATGCAAAAATGTACATGTGTGTTCTCAAATAAACACACACGCACACACATACACACACACACAGATAATTAATGGTGCCGGCGAATCCCCCTCAGCTGTGGGAGAGTAAATTGCTTTTTCACCCTCCACAGATTTCAGCCCGCTCGTTATGTTGATGATGCCAGAGCCGCTCACAGAAGCACAAACTGTCTGCTACAATCCCACCCCCCTTCCCCAAATACACACACTGGTGCACACATCTTTACAACGTATAAATCGTAAATTGGTATATGTCTATATATACACACACACACAACCATACAATGTATGAGCTCACAAACAATTCTGAATATCCTCACAGAGCGTGACGAGGTGACAGAGCAGATTTGTTTTTTGTGCATGTGATGACATTGGTGTTCTGCCCATGTCTGCAGAAAAATTCTGTCTTCATCAGCACTGTGTGCATTTGTGTGTGTCTATGTATATGTTTGTGACTATTTGAGTAATTGCAGTCCACTTGGGTGAATAGGTCAGTGGGTGAAGCCACTACAGGTCTCCTCTGGGCCACTTCATTCAACTAATTTCCTGTTCACTATTTTAAGGTAGCGGTTCCCTGCAGTATATGCCCCCCTCCCAAACTCTGTCTGCCTCTTCTGTCCACCTAGTGCACCTTTATTTCTCCCTCTTTACTGTTTATTAGTATCATTATTAGTGCTTTTTTGACAGGGTAGGAAAGTAATTAAAAATTGTTCCATAGTGATCATTCTAAGAGACTATAAAAGCCCACCTTTTGTACTTTTTCTTTTTGTACTCAGCATGTTCCTCCAAAGTCTTGTTGTGTACTTTAATGTAACCATCAAGTTTTATAGAAAATTAGCTGAAAAGTTAAAGCCAGACATTTCAGCTTAGCGTCACTTCCACAATTCAAGATTAGGTGAAATCATCCATTTATTCCTCTCCCCGCACCTGGACTTTTGTAAATCGGTTTATGCTGTCATTAGTCACTTGTCCTTGTCCCACCTACAGTCACAGCAGATTTTACCTGCTTAGCTATAGTGTAGTTTCAATAATGCGGACAAAACCTACTTCCTATTTTTTTTCCTCCTCAAAATGAACATAAAAAACAATACTCAGTACCTCTTACAATAATATGGCTAAAGAAAAAAAGTCATAAGCGCACAAAATATGATTTTTTTTAACCTCTAACCTCTGTACTTCCACTGGACTCTTCCCACTCGCATGCTGTTTACTTCCCTATGATGTACTGCGAAACAAGTAAGCAATAATGCAGTAATGGAAGAAGAGGTTATAAACACTGCAAAGTATAGCAGAATGACATTTTTCACCTCCGAGGGATATCATCACATTTATACAATGGCCATTTACAAAGAAAAAATAAAGAAAACAAGAAATATGAGCATTGTCATCCATTCCTTAAAAGTGCCCTTTCACACAAAGTCTTGTTTTCAGTGTTTCTCACCAAACACGCTGTATGTATCTTTGAGCTCAAACAAAATGTGTTGAAAGCTCTTATGGAACCTTTACAAAGACTAATTTTCATGGATATTGAAAGCCTTTTATCACATCCATGTTTGATAGTTTCTATCTCATTGCTACAACAAGTGGAACAGTGAGAACCACTGATAGAAAACTGTGTTGCAGAGTACCTTTAAACATGTTCTGGGCTTATTTGTTACATCTGGTGTTCTAGATGTAAACTAGCTCAGTTTAAGCTTACATTTCTCTGTGAATTATCATGACCTGGTGCCTTTGTAAACAGGACATGTATGTATGAACACAGCTGGTTGTCGAGTGCTGGTGGAGTACTAACAGAGAGACCAGCTGGGTGAAAATAGTCCTCCTCCAGGTTGTGTAAGACTTTATGGCTTTTCTGCAGCCTGAGCTCAGCAGCAAATTAGCTACATAACAAAAGCCTGAAAACTCTAAAGGCATTAAGCATGTTGAGTCCATACCCTGAAGAACTCCTTAGTAGAGCCTGAGTCCAGTGTCCCGTAGGCTATCTCTGTCTGTTTGGCCAAGTCCTCTGCACTCTCTATGGGTGACACCATCCTCTCCACAGTGAGGAAAGCAGCCAGGTTGGCTGTGTAAGAAGAAATGATGATAAGGGTGAAGAACCACCACACACCTCCAACAATACGTCCAGACAGAGACCTGGAGAGAAGACAGATGGAAGCGAGGTAGGGAGGGAACAAGAAAGAGGGGAGTGAGGAGTAAGAGGTGAAAAGAGGTTTGGGAAAAAAGCAGAAGAGATGGCAAGATTAAGGAGATAAAGGAAAGGAATAACAGGAAAGCAACAGATGGACAAGTAGAATATGATGAAGGAAAAGATGAAGGTGGAGGTTGAAGAGATAAAAAGAAAATAAAAGAAATATGGGGAAGAAACAGAGAAGGAAATATAATTAAGGTTAGCTCCTCAGAGATATGCAAAACAACACACTGTAGTTTGTTTGTTTCCCCGACACCACTGCGTGCATGACTGTGTAAACGACAGTACCGCCAAAGTAACTGTCTTCAACCCTTGAACCAATTCAGCAGTAACAATAAGGCAACATTAAACTGACTGTAATCTGGGCGCTCCTCCATCCTCCGTCTCTCTCATCCTAATCTCTCTCTCTTTTCTCTTTCTCCGTGTTTACGCTCTTTATCTACCAATTGTGGGCAGAAGCATCAGAGTAAGTGGCAATTCATTTTGTCTGTGTGAACTTGTTTCCATTGAGTACAGGGGAGAAGAGCAAGCAAAAGTGAGCACATTAGAGAAAGAGGAGAGAAAGATGTGAGGAAGTAGTGAAATGTGAAGTTTTCTTTTCAGTGCTGGAGTCAATAAAAGACCTTGAAATTCTAATGGACACAAACAGCCGCATAAAAAAATCCACATTTTAGAAAGAGCGAGAAAGAAAATCAAGAAGGATGTTGGATAAGACACATGCTTTCAGTTTCTCCAAAAGAAGAAAAATAGCAAAAAAGCCCTTGCGTTCACAGAGGAAGATTTCCTTTCCTAAAGTATGCACAAAAAAATAAAACAAAACAAACAAAAAAAAAAAACAAAAAGAGCTTAATTCAATTTCAGTTTAACATGCTGGGACTGAAAAAGTACTCAGCTGATACTAAACTTGTGTTTATTAATTAAAACAATGTGCAATTAAACCTGAGTTTTTGGCCACTTGAGGGAAGCAAGAATTAGATGTGAACATAACACATTATCCTCTTTTAAGTTGATATGTCGCCAAGCTTTACTCAGCCAACAACATTATCATTCATTTGGAGTTGACTTTCTGGCCCCCTGGGAAATCTAATTTAGTCCGTCATTGTCCTTTTCACTCTGTTTTTGGTCCATAACTACTCCTGAGGGAAATATCTGACTCCTTGGCTGTTAAATGCTAAGAAAATAGATAAATGCAATACAAACTTTTGTCTGCTAGTGGACTCTGGACAGGTAGTGAGCTTCTTGAAATGAGAACCGGAATTAACCAAAAAATACAGTTAAGTTCCAAGCCAAAAAACAAAAACAATGAGCTAAAACATGCCCCAACACTGGTCTTGAGGTAGTAGTGACTGAGCAGAGAAGTGATTTCTGAGTCATATTTAGGTTGGGCTGTGTTTTAAAGAGTGCAAGATGGAGAGAGAAAAGAGCAGACAGAGATGTGACGCCTGACTTGGCATAAATTGTCACCTTTTCTGCTGCTGTTCAAAAGCAATCACACCTCTTAATCTCACACACACACACACACACAGAAATACGAAATGATAGCATGTGTCTTTGACGCATTGATCTGTTTGCCTGAATTAATGAACTTACTGTATCCTATGATGGATTCTCCAGAGAAGGGAGGTCCAGATACTAAGATGCATCCTAAAAACACTGACTTGAGGAGATGATAGACATTAAACATTTTTAATGCTGTTGATGACTAAATGAGGATGTAATAATGAAACAGAACAATTTTAATGATCATAGCGCTGCAGTTTGTCAGTAAAAAGAAGAAGAAGGACTCAGACGGTCATTTACAGAATCTGAAGGATCCTGGACATAGAAAAAAGTTATGTGGTGTCATCTTTGAAATGATTTTTGTAGATTCTAAATTGCAAGGCAGTGGGGAAAAAAAGGATGCCATGAGTACAGGCAGGGAGATAAGCTCATTTGGAGTTGAAAAATTCAAAATACTATATAAATTTCTCCTTTTTGGCTTTAAGTTTTTGTTTTTTTATAACCTTTCGAACTGCTGCAGTGAGACGACAGACCCTGTGATGGAAAAGCGCATAATATTTTACAGATATCCTATTGTTCAGCTGTGAATAGTAACTTATTTTGTGCGCCTAATTTTCAGCTGGCAAAGGAAAGACTTTGGAATGGCAAGCAAGGGTTTTTTTCTTTGTTTGTTTGTTTTGTATAAAGTGTATAAAATTTGAATCGGTTTAGGAACATGACAATATTACATTAGATTGAGACTGTTAAAAAAGTGAAACAAACAAACAAAAATAATCACATGACAACAACCACATCATTAGGTGAACTATGTGGCTGATAGACAGAGGACAGAGGAACTATAGTGCTTTGGGGAGCTCAGGGGCATGAAAGGCAAACAATCTCACAGAGGAAAAAATTAGACGGGTTGAGGACAACGTGACTAATAACATGTCTGCATGTGCGTGTGTGTGTCTGAATGAACATGAGAGAGAGAGAGAGAGAGAAAGAGAGAGAGAGAGAGAGAGAGAGAGATATTCACTGGTGTTTGGCCTTGGAGCTTAGTTGAAAAACATGTTTACTTGCATGTTTGAATCAGATGAAATCCTGTGTGTGTGTGTATGTGTGTGTGTGTGTGTGTGTGTGTGTGTGTGTGTTCATATGTGCACATGTATCCCGTTGCCCTGCATTTCTGTATTGTGTGGCGGTGTACGTGGGTGAGCTGTGGGAGTGACGTCCTTGACTCTTCATGTGATATGTCAGCGTGAGGCAAGTGTGTTTGCAGCAGTGCGAATGTGTGAGTCGCCTGTGCCCGTTGTTGTGTGTTGGTATGCAACAGGCGAATCATTCTATAGCAGGTCATGTATCATCTATGAAAGCCAACAGATTGCTTCCCCAATCCTGTGTGTGAAAGATTAATGGCATGCTGTTCCTCTGTCTCTCTCTCTCTTTCTCTCTCTCTCCCCCCTCTCTCCCTCACACACACAAACACCACGCACACACAGTTCTGAGCTATTCGGTTTCTTTTCATCCAATGCATCTGAATTTTCTCACCAAACAGAAGAACCTGTAATTGTGCTTGTGATCTTGAATGTGTTTTATTGTCTTCCTTAAATGGACTAGTGGTAAATGAATATGTTTCTCATCATCAGCTTTTTTCCTCTTTGGATGTATGACAGTAATCACAATCATCTTGGAAGGAAAAACCTGATCATGCAATTGCCATAACAACACACAAACACACACAGAAGCACAAACATATAAAAGCATTACAGTAGATTGATAATGATGCCAGATACACAAACAACAACAAACTGAACCAGTGCTTGGTATTTGTTGTCCACACATACGTTTTTCACTCTGGATGTGTCTTTAAGATGTTGTATACATTGGGGTACATATGTATTTGAATTTCAAAATAATGGCAATTTTGGCAGTCTAAATAATGTTTTAGCTGAGTTTTAAAGGAGAGCTGAACTTTCTTTCAAGTCTTATCTTTAAACAATTGTCAGATGTCCATATGGACTGTGAAACAGTTTTTGCTTGCTGTGATTGTACCTCCTGTTCTTTTTGGCTTCAATAGTCCAATCAAGTGGGTATTTTCCAAAGTTACTGTGTTTTTAATACAAAATTCCCTCTTTGTGTTTCCACTGATTATGTTTTTGACTGTAGCTTCAGTGGAGTGACAGTAACAAACAAGGAAGGAAATTTTGTATGAAATAGACTAAATTTGGAAGATGTCCATTTGATTTTCCTCATGCAGACTACTGAAGCCTTATGTTAGCATCAGATATGTGATGGAATATATTTTTACACAGAACAAAGACTGTGGATTTGGTCTCCATCACTAATATTGGGCTTTGGTGAAGATGCACGTTGGGGACAGTGAACAGGAGAAATGATCACCGCAAGCAGCAACTTTTTCAGCTTAGATATACTCCATAGGGACCTGCCTACTCTTTTAAGGCAGACAAGAAATTGTGAAAAATGTGAACCAAACGATAAACATGTTATTTTTATAAAACAAAACCACATATTGGTGTAATCCAATTGATGAACAAACAAGATTTCAGATGGCGACAGATATGTTAACAAGTCTGAGTCTGACAGTTAGTGTGCCTGATGTTTTGGGAAAGTAAAGCTTGATGATTTGATTTGTACACAATAGAGGATAGAAAGACTGGAAAAAAGCAGACAAAAATACAGGCAAACATCCTTTCCTTCTTGTCTTTTGTCTCTTGTCTTCTCTCTCGCACATGGACTACAGGTGTGAAATTAAGTGAATCGACTGACTGATTGAAACAGGCAGAAAGACTCTACAGTAGATGGAGGCAGGATAAAGGGTGTGAAGACAAAACAGCCACACGTGAAAGAAAATCAGATTAATAGATTGAAGATTAGGAGCAGCAGGCAGATAATGGGAGGCCTAATGAAATAAAATAATAACAGGGATCATAAAAGCGAAGCAGAAAAGATGTGAGATACACTTACACAAAGAGACAGACACACAAGATCATAACTATCATTGGTGAAATTCATGAACACACTCAGTCAGGGTGACTGGTTTCTAATCAGTGACCTTGAGACTAATCATTAATTAGTCAGTGAGTTTCAGTGCTCCACTGTAGTTAGTTTGTCAAACCATTAGCTGGATCTGTTGCTGCCATTAACTATTCAACACACCCACGGCCATTTACTCAATACTTACACTTGACTCTCTCTCTCTCTCTCTCTCTCCCTCTCTCTCACACACACACATGCACACGCACACACACACACACACACACACACACACACACACACACACACACACACACACACACACACAAGAAGTGCACGAGTGCCCTGACCTGAGCTGTAATTTCAGATGTTTATTGACAGGGACTGATCCAATCCCTCTGAGATGTTCACTGGTGATCAGTTTACCCCCCCCCCCCCCTCTCTTTCCCGCTTGTCTTCTCTGGCTCTCTCAGTACACCGTCTCACTTTTCTGCCATTTATACATTTTTACTTTCTGAAAATTCCAGTCTCATCATCTAACCATCCATCACTCTGTCGCCATCCTTTGTTCAGTGACCAGGCCAGTGACACACAGTACAAACTCAGAAAGCTTGGGCTGGAAGATGACAGGTGAATGGTGAAAATGTCATCTCAAGGTCACCACATGTGAGCGTGTGCGAATGCATTTGTGTCTGGTAGCAACCATTACCTTCTGCTTGATTGGAAAGGTGAAGTAAACACAAGTTGAGGTGTTTGCTAAAGATAGAGAAAAAAAAGTGAAGTGTTTTCACGAACACACAGACATGCCAGCATATGTACTGATAATTTCTAGCTATGAAAACGTGACTTAATTAAGGTGATGATTATATGGTATAAAAGAACAATAAGAGAGGCAAAAGATATAAGAAAGGAAACACAGACAGACAGACAGATAGATAGACAGACAGATAGATAGATATGTGTCTATCTATCTATCTGTATCTACAGACAGGTAGATCAAGAAAGAGGAGAGAGAAAGTGGGAGAGTTGTATAGGAGTGTGTGTTATACTGTGTCTCCCAGACTGCAGAGATGACTGCAGCAGGAAAAGAGGGACCCACACTGAATACCAATGGACCCACTATTGCAGCTCAATACACAATACACAACATACACAATCTCTCTCTGTCTCTCTCTCTCTCTCACACACACACACACACGCACACATACCTACGGAGGACCAGTCGGCAAAAGGTGCTCATTGTGTTTTTAAGACGATACATATAACAAGAGGGAAGAGATTTTTACTTCACAAAGACAAACACAAATGTAATGTAAGTAGTCAAAGAAGCATATGGCAAAGCATCTGAACAAACGGTTCATCAGCAACAATCATCTTTGTTTCGATTTATTTTCCTCTATTAAGTTTTTTTTGGTGCAAACAAAGAATATCAATCAAACTGCTGTTTGGCTGTTTGTATAAGATATTTCTCATTCTTTCTTAAATTTTCTTAAATAATGTATTTTTTTTGTTTTTACTTGTTTTTGAAGAGATAGACAGCATTCAACCAGTCTGTAAGAAAATCTCTTCCTGTAGAGGCTACCTCCTTCCCTTTATTCTGAGCTCCACAGTAAATGTCAGCCTCAGTACTATGATCCCTACAAGTGGCAGGATGGATAAAATGGATAAAACTGGACCAGGCATCCCACAGTCCATGCAAACGTATGGAAGATGAAAAAAACAATAATTATGAGATGAAAAATGCTGCCGTTTTTTCTTGTGGTGAAAAACTAGTAGGTATAGTGGGATATAAATATAGAGAACTTTCTTATAAACATTTTTTGACGCTTATTTTCATGTCCTTCCAGATAAGATGGGGCAGATGACAGTATTACTAGCAAGTCTATCTCAGAAATAATGTAATAAAACAAAAATAAAAAATGCTGATTAATTGCATCATTGCATCCATCCATCCATCCATTTTCTATACCGCTTATCCGTCAGGGTCGCGGGGAGCTGGAGCCTATCCCAGCTGACTACGGGCGAGAGGCGGGGTACACCCTGGACTGGTCGCCAGTCAATCGCAGGGCCAACACACAAAGACAGACAACCACACACTCTCACACTCACACCTAGGGGCAATGTAGAGTAGCCAATTAACCTAATGTGCATGTTTTTGGTATTGTGGGAGGAATCCGGAGTACCTGGAGAAAACCCACGCAGGCACAGGGAGAACGTTGCATCATTGCATTCAAACCCATATAGTTCCAGTTCAGTCTTTCATATTGTATCATCACAAATGATGACAGAAACAAAAGCTCCACTAGCTCAGATTTCTTCATAAAATTACACCTGACTTACTGGCCTAAATCAACACATCACACAAAAGAGTGTTATACTCTGTAATCGAGACTCTGTGGATTTGATCTGCTAATGAAACTCTGGATGAGTAGAGACACTAGCAAGAAATGTACCAGCTCTGTTTTGTGTTATGTCTTTCTAGTCTTTCTTTTTTTGCAATCAAAAGTAAACATTAAATATGGGATATAGATTGGATAAGATGGACATGTGAAGGAGTTGCATAAGAATACGTCTTGTGATATGATCATATTGTCTTTGCCCGCTTTGTGCAAGGCACTGAATCCCAAAACTGTGTGAGGGTGCTGCATTGCAGGCGACTCCTTTGAAGCATTGCATGAGGGGTGCTGTATGTGTGTAACTAAGAAAGACATACAAAAAGATTTTCACTTCCCTTGTGTATATTAAGGCAATTTTTTAAAAATCTTCTTTGTCCTGTAGCAGATTCCTGCTGTCACTTGTGACTGAAGTTAGGATTATAACTTTGTTGGCCTGCAAAGGTGAACAAGAGAATGCGAGATTCAAGGAAATGCACTGAGGGGATAGAAAAATTATCTGACATCTCATCTAACACATGGCTTTGTGATTGAAAGCCTGGTCTGCGTGATTATTTCATTTCTAATGAATATGTTAATATAAGTCCTTGACTGTTCATCTTTATATTTTTCTTTGTCTTGCATTATCATAAATTGCTTCATTACGAGCTATGTTAATATGTGTATACAAGGTACAGTAAATGTGTTGACATCCAAGCACGTCAGTCAAACCTCTTCTCCCCCTGCAGCACAGACCGGGGCCCACATGCAGAGACATTCGGGAGTCACACACCACAATCAGCAGCTACAGGTTAATGGTGGAGTAGAGGTGAGGCTGACTTAGTGCTATATGTAAGCATGATGATGATGGTGGTGATGATGATGATGATAATGATGATAATGAAATCATGCTCACAGTAAGCGGTGTCACAGTAGCAGCTTAGGCAGAACAAAACAATGAGCAGAGCATGACAGATTAAATAGATAACAGAGTGTGTATTTTTGGAGAGTCACAGCAGGATTCAGATGTACCGGTCTATCTGTCTATCCCTTCAGTCAATTGCTGGCAGGACCTCGCAAATATGTTGCTCCATATTGAATCTGGCAGGAGGTTAGATAGTTAGCTCTTAGCTGTTAGCAGCAGGTGAGCAACAGAGTCTTGTGGTGTGTTTGACTAAGGAAGCTAACAGGTAATAGAGCTAAGAGTGTACAGCGGAACTAAACTTAATGTTAACATTAAGATGATATAGCAGACATATTAGCAAACAGTTGCTTATTCATCAACAATCATATTATACAACAACAATTACATTATAAATCATCTGGAATCATGTTTGTGGCTTCTTTTAGTTCTGTCTTGGTCTCTACGGTCTCCACAGGGAAAGACCTGGCTCTCCATCTTCACCAGTTGGTTGTCAACTGTGTCTGTCTGCTGTTGGGTGCTGAGAGGGTCCTTGGCTGCCTCCTTACTGTCAATATTCCATTAAAGAAATGTGCATCTCCAGCGCTCTGGGGGGGGGGTTTTATACCCTGACCCAACCCTGCAGCGTGTTTCCACCAGCTCCCTAATCATCCCGCCACCAGAGCCACACGTCTAAACGCAGCTGTCGTGCCAGTTGTTGCAATATAGATTATATTACGAGATTGACATTGTAATACACTAGATATCATGTTGAATTTAAAGTCTATATCAGCTGCCTATATGAGGAACAGATCTCAGACTTTAAGTTCTTGTATGTAGGATTTAGTGACATATAGCACTGAGGTTGCAGATTTTAGCCATTTGAACAGTCCTTCACTCATCTTCACATTTCAAGCAGGTACGTGAATCTATGGTGGTTGCGAAAAACTCTGAAGTCAGTGTTTGGTTTGCCTGATCTGTGCTACTGTAGAAAGATGGCAGTGCAACATGGTGGGCTCTGTGAAAGTAGATATGAAGATAAAGGACGAAGGTGACTGTATACTAATGAAAACATAATGATGAATGTTATATTCCAATTCTGCCACTAAAGGCCCCAAAATCTTACACACTGCAACTTTAAGTTTGCACTGAAAGCTCTTCTCTTCTGTGAAAAAAAAAATCTGAAGAACAAGAGAAACTGCATGTGACAGATTTCTGATTTTACAAATATAATCTGGCATTTAGGACTGCAGTAATCTTGGCTTACAGAGGAGTTGTGCTGTATTGGGAGTGACAGGGTCGGGTGATTTATATGATGACCAGTGGCTTCATGTTAAGTATCACATTATTGCTATGACAGCTGTTAGCTTATGCACACACACACATATAACATGTCCTGTAAGTGATGGTGAGCTCTGCATGTGCATGTTGGATTGTTACCAAACTGCACACCAGATGTTTTTTTTTCTGCATGTGTGTGTAAGCAGAGTCAGTGTGTGAAGTGTCTGTCTGTATTCTCTCTCTGCGTGTGTGTGTGTGTGTCCGTGCAGCTGGTGTGCTTGTTTCCATTTTGTATCTTGGAGCGAGAATTGGCCTGTCAGTCACAGTAAAGGGCGGAGGAGTGGGAGACGACAGGTGTCGGGGAGCAGGGGAGAGAGGAAAAAAGAGAGTGTGAAAGAGATGGATGAAAGAGCAAAAGAGAAGGACTGAGGAGCAAAAGAGGAGGAGGAAGAAAGTCAAGAAAGCATTTCACTGTTTGGCAGCCAGTGCAGAACTTTTGTTCTTTGCTCAACAGTGAAATGCTGATGGCAGTGCAGTACAAAGGTTTGAGAGATACTATAGGTTTAAAGCTAGGTTTAAAAGCAGAAGAAAAAGATTGTTAAAGATTTTATGTATGTCAGAGATATCTTCCTTAGAGCCAGGGCACGAATTCATGTCAATATTGAGAAGGGAGAAATGTCCTTTCACATACTAGCTATCAGTTCTCTGAAGCACACAGACATTTTGTTGAACGGCTCACACCTTTTCCTTTTCTTTCTTTCAGCTCATCGTCTATCACTCTTTTCTATCTGCTGCTGCGTCTCTCCTTAGATTTGCTCCCTAAAGGTCCTGAAGATGATGGCCATGAATATTTCACTAAACTGCATTCTCAGGTTATCAATAATAAAATGCCATATTCTTATAAATATTCTAAAATTACATCTGGACTCTGCCTTTTCAGTGGTGCATTAAAAATTGATAAACATCTTGCTAACTGCTAAAACTTCCACCATAGCACACCCATATGGACATGACAACTGGACTACATGCAGGTGTTTCCTTCTCACTTTTGTGTTTTGTGTGTTTCATTGTCAACAGCCTGAATCATCACAGCCAAATACTAAAGCACTGGAACATTACAGGCAGTAAAACACACCCACGCTATCCCCAGCCCAGATACACACTCTTATGTATACAGCCTCAAATACTAACTCTTACTCTCTCAGTCTGATGCACACATTATGCACACACAGTGGTGTTTCCACCACTTTTGGGGACATTACATAGACTTACATTCATTTCCTGGAGGCTTAACCACCACCTCACCGCAACAATAAACATTACCTTCTTAATCCTAACGCTTACCATAACCTAACCTTAAAGCAAGTCTTCACCCTAATATTTAATGTTTTATTTTGTGGGAACGTGCATCCCTGTAAGTAAGGTGGGTCCTCTTAATGTGAGTATTTGAACAGATTTTTGTCTCCACAACTACAAGAATACAGGTACACACACACACACACACACACACACACACACACAAATTTTCTCCCTCACCGAGGTGAGATGTCGCAGCCCTGTTGCATGAACGCTCCCAGTGAGAACCACAGGGAGTTGAAGATGCCAAACTCATTGGGAGGTTGGTCAGTGGGGCCCATCTCTGTTGTGCCCTCCTCTGGTTCCTCTGCATGCCACTCATATGGACTGAAGCGACTCACCTGAAACAGTGAGGGAAAAATAAGTGTTAGATCATTTCGAGGTCTATAGAAGAAAGAAAGCCCATTGTAGGTACATCAAAACAATCAATAAAAACATTTTATTCTTAAAACTTATTGTAGCAAATGAAAAAGTATGTCCAGCTGTAATCACGACCACAGTTCGGTACATTTCTCATGACTGGTGTGAAAGAGGAAAGTGTTTCCTTCAGTATGGAGATGCTTTGGTGTAAGAGGAGTTATGCCGACATGATCTTGACTGTGTGAAGCTGCATGTCTTAAATGCTCTCGCATTAAACACACAGTAGTATCTGCCACTGGGGGTCTCTCAATCAAAAAAATGAAAACAAACATCTGGGATAAAGCAAGTGCTCAACTCAACTGGAAGTATAACAAAAGTCTAGTCATTTTAGACATTTTAATGCTAAGACATTACATTCTTGCATACTTACAAACATCAAGTGTTTGCATATCTTACTGAAGTGTCTATGATGTTATTTCTGTCACACAGGATGTCCTCAAGACATTACAGTTAAGTGACCATGTGTCACCACGTTAGAAAAAGTATTTAAACTGCATGCATTTATTGAAGGATTTCTATAAACTTTTAAAAATACAGCATGGTGTTTATGGTAATTAACATGCTAACTGAAAGGTATTAAATCATCAGAAATAAGCATCCAGCAGTAAAAACGGCCATGAAAAAAAAATTTCCTTTCCTCTATCTGTATTCATAAAATTGATTAAACTGACTGCTGATCAGCAGCAGTCAGCTTAGATATAGGAAGCTGCGTGCTGGAGACCACAAGTTGTATTAAAATATTTTCAGCCTGTGAGCCAAATAAAAGATTCTGTTCTTTCATCCTTAAACCCCGAGCCTTTACAGTCCTACAATCCAACTCAAGTGTTGGCTTCTGGTTTAAGTACTCACCAAAAACAGCACAACACTGACTCCAATGTAAGCGAACACTATGCACATCCAGATCTCGTAGGCCAGCGGGTCAAGGAAAGAGAAAACACCTGGCTTTGACTTCTGGGGCTTCTTGATCATAATGGAGATCCCCAGAGACATGAAGGGCTTCGAAAAATCAATCACCTCTTCTCTCACCAGAGTGATGGTCAGCGGGGCCACTGCAATTTCTGCTTTCTGTGAAAAAAAGTTTAGTCATATGCTAGTGGAGTTAATTAGCAGTAAGGCCATTTAAAACAAGTGGGTGATGGTGGGCAGGAGCTGTCTGTGAACGCTGCAGAAGGGGAAAGTCTGATGACAAGGATAAAGGAAGGAGAAATAAAAATTTGAAACACAAGTCGAAGGTAAAGAAGGAAAGCAGACTAAATGATCAATGGGGTTTGAAGCAGAAGCAACATAAGGAAATGAATGAGGGAGATAAAGGAGGCGCAAAAGGGGGTGACTCGTACAGTGAGGGAGCAAAAAAGGGTGAGAAAAGGGCTGAAAAAGACTGGGGGGGCACCAGTAGAATGACAGAGAAGTAATTCATATGTAGGAATGAAAGAGCCAGGGCCAGAATATAAATTAGTTTGCAAGGTCTCACACTCACATTTGCATGTATGCATGCGCATGCACACTCTCTCTCTCTCTCTCACACACACACATACACACACATCACAATCTGGAGAAGAGTCAAAAACATCATTCATTCAACACACTGGGTATCTGTTTCTGTGCAGAGGCGTGTGTCTAAACACCGTCTGCAGTCTTAACTGAAAAAGGCTACAATAACAGCATATCAAATAACAAGTGTTACTTTGCTACATGGACTGAGGATGTTACAACACAAGGAGAATAAACAGCAAAAAAAAAAAAAAAAAAAGACAAGGAAGTCAGAAGCAATATGGAAAGCAAAACAGGAGAGGATAGGGCAGAGGAATATCAAAAATCCACTATGCACTTCAGAAAGAGAGATGAAACAAATTGGAGACAAAAAGCTACAGACAAAAGTACACTGCATGAAATAAAAAAGGAGAAGAAAGTCACAAAGATAAACACGACGTAAATGTGATGTGCAGAGCAGGACAAAGTGCTAAAATCTTACAAATAGTATAGTCATCAGAGAGGACTGTGAGTGTTTGGAACAAATCAGACCTGATTAGCCAGTGCAGAGCTTCTGCTGTGTCACCTTCCACTATATGCATTCTGGAGGCTAATTAATTCTGTCACTGTTCTGCAGCAACGTCTCCACTTTCAGGCTTCCGCAAAGGGACGACTGACATTGTCTTCTGCATGTGGACAAAGTCTGAGTTGAGACAGCAGTGCGAAATCCCAGACAGTGCATGGGTGTCAGTGTAATTAGTCAGCTTGCCAAATTATTAAGAAATAAGTGAACCCTTTGAGGCACACATACAGAAAACTGACACGGGAGACGCAATGCTCAAGACAAGTTTGGTTGTGTGCCCCATGAGAGTTGTTCTGGGCATTTCTCATCAATAGCAGGAGTCACAATAGCAGAACCATATATTATGTATGCATACAGTATATGATCTCTATGAAGATTACAAGGTTCAAATAGTGTCAAATAGTGTGTTGATTAAACGCATCATCTCTGTGGCCAGAATTTGCGATGTTGTTGGACTGGACTGAATGCATTGCCTATTCTCCTACCCCCACCCTCTTTTGAATTGTCACGGTAACACAGCATCTTGAGACGAGTTCAGCAAATCTGGAGACACAGTCTGTTAGTTGTTCAGAGTCTGAATATATCACTTGAAAAAAATTAATGACATATAATTAAATGAAAAGTTCTGGTAATCAAGTAATAGCTTAATTAGATCTTGGTTTAAAACTCTCCCTTTTTGCCGCTTACTTTCACTGATTGAGTAAACATTCAGCTGATTTCTTCTTTGACAACTACTTACTTTGGTTCTCTTGTTGTCTTTTATATTAACTTAATTTCTTAACGTCAGTTCTGTTTGGAATTCTGCAAGCGTACCTACTTGTGTGGGGATCTCAACCATGTTTCTAATACTTGGAATCTCTACCACACAATCTTTGGGTGATGTGAACTATAAATGAACTGAAGCTAAAGTTAAAGTTAAAGATGAATTGAATCAAACTAAATAAATACCAGTTTGAAGACATCATCTTGGGATCTGAGAGGACATGTTGGACATTCTCCAACATGAAATGGACTAAAAACTAAATGATTCATTGTAAAAATAACTGACAAAACAATAAAGTGTATCCAGACTTACCCCATACACAAGCTCTCCAACCATGCCATTCCATATCTTTGTCTCTGGATCTCTGGCTCCATATTTTCCATCTGGCACAATGGAAATCTTGTATTTGATTCCGATGTGTTTGGCGATCTCGGAGGCCAAGTCCACACAGTATCCCTCATACTGGTCGTTGCCTTCATAAAGTTCCCAGTTCTTCTTCAGCATCACATAGGGACCCTCCTACGAAACCAGCACAAGAGGAGAAAGATACAGCTGTTTGGAGGAACATGAGAAGCAGGGTTTATTAAAGTAAGGAAACTGAAAACGTATTAAGGCCAACCGGCAGTTTGGCTGTAAACAGCATACCAGGGGAAAACACATACCGTACAAAGAAAAATGATACCACTGAATATCACTCCTGGGGAAAAATATATCTATATACACTTTGAAAAGGTATGTTTTTATTACACAACTTTATGAATATACAAGTGCACACTGAATTTAATTCTGCTTTGACAAATTAAAGCAGACTGTGAAGCTGTCTCTGTAACATTTAGAGAATAATTTAAACATATTTCTATGACAGTGAAAGCAAACTGAAGCTCAAACATCTTCTTCGTCTCTTTTTTTAAATTTAATAGAGATAAACATCTCACAGAGAAACCATCTTTCCAGGAAAACATAGACATGTGAACAATTTCTGAAATGGGGGAAATATGAAAACTGCTTTTAAAAGTCCGTGCCCGAGGTAGATGTCTTATATTTTGTGGTTCTGACTTCTAGTACTGTGTAGCGTTTCATGCCTTCGTCTGACTCTACACACCTCCAATGGGAACTGAACCTGTCTCAGTACATCACTAATGCTGAGAGGGGAAAAATGAGAGGAAGAACACAGGGAGGGAGAGAGAGGAAGTGGGGAAGACTGCTGCTCTGGTGATGTGTCAAAGGAGGCAGAATGATTTCTGTGCATGCGCTTAACAAAGATGAAAGCAAACGAGGCAAAGTTTAATGTTGTTGAGTTGGCACACAAACACAGGCATGCCAGGGCACAGAAAAACACACACACACACACACAGACACATGTACATTATCACACCTGCGTATGATATTCATAATGAAAAGAAACACACACACAGAGATCTTTGAATGGCAGCACATCCATCAGGAGCATGTGAGTTATGGTATTATGCCTGAGGCTGCTCACCCTGTAATCCAATTGAAACCAAGCCTATTAAAATGCTATCAAACCCCTTTTAATCAAAGACTAATCTCATCTAATTAATCAAACAGGCTTTTATAATATCCAGCACTCCCAAGCTATGAAATGGTTCGTGAAGATAATAAAACACAACACAAAATGGTTAAATATTTTGGATTGAATCCTTCATTTAGGAAATTGATTCACACTGAAAACAAGAACAGTTTAATCAAAGAGGATTGTTGACTGATGTTGCTAAAGGGGTAAAATGAGCGGTGGAATTGCTCTCATAGAGATTTGAAGGGAATCGACAGAAAAATCTTCGGTCCAAGAAACTGAATTAGACTGAAAGCATGTCCAGATCATAAGTAAGCAGGAAGAGGGATTTAGAACAGATTCAGAAACTGAACTATGGAAACATGCTACAAAGGGAACCTGGATTTACCAAATTGATCCTCTTCAGTAAACAAAGAGCACTCGAGTACTTGCACATAACTGAAAGGTAGAATAGGGAGAAATTCTCTTTTCAAGTTTATCCAGTGACCTTACATGTCATCAGATGTGAAAATCACTAATTCTTGAAGCTTTCTTATAGTAGGTATTTGTCCAGTACTTTGGCTTATGATTAAATACCTTAAAGCTAATGACATTCCTATCAGCTGCAGCTGTACTTTGTATTTAGTATCAATTAACAAATGACAGCATATGAACAAACTTAACTATAGTGTTAAATAACATACCTGCTATATCAACATCCTACATTGCTGTTATGAGAAATTCAGTTTTCCTCCTGTTCAGTGGTTTGTCCAGTAAATGTTAAGCCACAATTGCAGTAGTTTTCCAAAATTTTCTTGGAAGGTGCATGTATAAATAAATAAATAATTCTTAAATTCGCATATGAAAAGTTTTAAATCACACATAAACAAACAAGCATTACATCATCACATTTGTTACAAACCATTACTAAGTCATCAGTATAACATTTTATTTCTTCCAAAACAAACCACACAAATACAAATTCATTTCTTTTTCTTCTGAACATTATTCTCAAACACTTAACACTTTCATCACTAACATCATCACCTTTCATCATCATCATCATCACCATCAGATACAAAGCTTGTCCCAGTTATGTTCATTGTTGAGCATACAAAAACATTTCTCCTAAAATGTCATTAGCAGGGACATTAGCAGGTCCTGGGGCTCTCATTCCACTGACTCATCATGAATCATAATGTTAATGAACAGCAAAACAGTTTCAAGTGAATTTCCTCTCATAGATCAACACGGCCATGAGGACTGCCCTGTAGCAAGGACATCGATTAGACAAAATGAAGATGTGAGGTGAAAAATATGTTTCAAAAGACAATACCATTAATATATTGACAATCATCTTTCTGTGAATACCATATATTGCATGATTATAGATTTTTTACAGTTCAATTTTTATTCTTATGCAATCATAAATTTTATGGTTTCAAATTTGGTATCGAATTAACTGCCCGCAGAACCACCAAATAGTTCTGACTGTTTTCACGTGAATTTGTGATGAGTTCTTGTCAGAGTCCAGGAAGGCCAGAAGCACAGGTGAGTTCCACATCAGGAGATCACCTTATCAGTGACCCTCCTTGAAAAATGCAAAAACGGCTAATCATGCTTAAATCATTGAATCTCAGGAGGAATCATTCACTCAATTTGTGTTAACAAGAATAATACATCAGATTAGCCCCAGGTTTATCATGTGAGAAGGTCAAGTGTGTGGAATCAGAGCAGGCTACTTAATTTTATTTAAGAGTTAATTTAGTGTTACGTAAGCAACTACACATAAACAGACACACACATAACAGCGGGAGCTCCGCCAACAGTGGCACTGTTTCACTTGAAAGCCTCCTTAAGGTTTGTTATCAGTTTGCTCCAGACGCCTTTTTCTTGGTGTGAAGGTAGTAATGTCAATGTGTGTGTGAGTGTGTATTTACTACCGGAAAGAAAGCACCGTGGTTGGGTGTCGCGTGTGCCATCAGGCAACACAAGAGAAGCAATGGAAAGAAACAGGAGGAGAAAAAGGGTGAAAGTAAGAGCAAAGATCAGGATGTTGAAAGAAAAAGAAAAGGAGGGGATGAGGAAGAAAGTGGAGGAAATGCAGATGGAGAGAGGGATGTGGGGTGTGTTGACTGCATGAAACTGCAGAAGAAAGATGAAGGAGTAGATCAGACCTCAAATAGATCGCTACAGGGAAAACAGGATAGATAGGAACAGAAAAGGGAAAGCATGAAGGAGAGATAAAAGGGGGAAATGACAAAGAGAAAAATGAGGAGGGAAAAAGGCAGAATGCAAGAGGGAGGATAGGATGAAAAAACAGACATGAAGAGGGAAAATGGATGGGCCAAAGAGTGGGAACGCCTTTGTAGAAGCAAATGGCTGGGGCTGATAAGACATGAAACACTTCACACTGGGGCCAAAGAGGACTTGCTAAACCAGTTAGCCAGCCAGTTAAAACAGGCACCTGACTGGACAGTCACCAGTCAGTCATTCAGGCTGCCATAGAGACTCTCAGTCAGTTCAGCATTTAAAAAGCCAGACTGTCGCATAAGTCAGCTGTTCACTGAGACGTTTAATTAGCCTGCGAGCTATCTATTCAGATGGCCAGAGAGACAAGCCAAGCTTCAGTCAGTCAGTTGGTCAGTCAGTGCATTCATTCATTAATTACTGCAATTACACTACATAATCATCTATCCAGTGCACATATTAGGCCAGTGAGTCAGTATGATTATCCGGCCACAGTCATAAAGGGTGCAAGGCAGTTCAGCAAGGCAATTCAGTTCAGCAGTTCAGTCAACAAGCCGGTCAGCCAGTACCCTGTCTATTAGTTGCCTGCCAGTTAAACAGCTTTTGAACTGAATTAAACTTTATTTTTTTCACAGTAAATCAGCCAGATGCAAAGCCAGTCACAAGTTAGTCGGGCTACAAGGTAACCAACCAGCCAGCCGAACACATCATCTGTCAGTCTATCCAGTAATTCAGTCTGCTAACAGAATCATCAGCCAGACAACCAAGTGACCTTTTTATTTGTCACTATTTTGGCTGAATTACTTCCAAGGGGAACATTTTAGATCCTTGCATAATTTGTCTTGGGTTTATGTAGTGTGACCTACTTTATACGTTCACATAAATTATGTACCTTCTTAATACCATTTTCCCATCTTCAGCTCTGTATGTGTCTCACTATGAGAGTCCTCCAACTTGATGAAACGCCTGATGGGATACAATCATTCACCTTTGATTCATGAACACTGTGGGAGAAAGTTTAACAGTGAGTGGGCTGTATAGTTTTCTCAAAGCTCTGTGTGCTATACAGGAGTATGCTATCCTTTCAGATAATTCATCCATCATCAAAAAGTATAGAAAAATTTCATTGATTTGTTTTATAATATTCATAGTATATTAAATCCAATTAAACATACAAATCAGCAAAGGAGCATTTTGTATGTTGCAGTTAACTAAGGCCAAAACAAAGGCATAAACAAGAGACTGTCATATCTTCAAGGGCTATGTTAACAAGTACGTCGAGTACTGAAAGGGACATGACAACCGACCAAACAATCAATCCCTTTGCACTTTGCTCACTCGGGTTGTGTTTGTGAAAATATGTGTGGTATTCACAGCGTGAGGGCTTACGTGCTTGCTTGTATGAATAGTTTTCAGGGTGTAATCATCCCTCCTCAAATGTCAGATGGACTGTTATGCCAGTATATGATGACTCGTAAACTGTCCTTTTAGTTACAGTTGTGCTTTTATATATCCTTCACTCTCACCACTTTAGTACTGAGGAAAAAACACAGCTGGGATGAAAGTTATGCTAAACAAGTTAAATCACTTATACTAGTGTAATTTCAATGGGGTTCTCTTGTGCACCAGACAAGCCCCTCCTGGCACCGAACACCTTTCCATTCAGGAGCAGAGCTCTCAGAGCAACTGAAATACAGTAGAGGAAAGATAAGGTTGAGGGGAGAGAGAGGTAAGGGCTACAAATAGCAGGACTGCCACGAGGACCTGTACCACATTTTCTCATGAAAAAAATAATAAAAACAACACGGAAAAAAATTAAAATGTGTATATATAAAAGTGACATTTTTTTGAGGTAATTTTTCCTGTAGGTGATTTATAGGTGATGATGACTGTGGTCTGAATTAATCTGCTGTCTGATGTTGCAGTGATTTTTTTTTTAGGTTCAAATGCCATATCTTGACAGAATCCCTCACAAAGATCTTATCCAACTGTGGCTTTTGTCATGAGAGGAAGACAGGAGCAGACTGAGCAATCCCAAAACATGGCATCCCATGAGTCTCCTTTTCTGTTCAGTCTCTCTTTGTTGCTGTGTAGGGTAAACCACTTCTAAAGAAAGAAAAAATTTAAAAACAACAAAAAGAAGATATCACCTTTTTACAGAAAATTCGTAAAATAAAAAGCCATCAGACAATGTAAAAAAGACAACTAAAGAAACACTGAGTCTTTGTGCAGTGATTTAGAGACACATTCTGTCTGTCCTCAGTCTTTCCCAGGGGTTTGTGACTCAGGTGAGTCTGCGTTTCGGTCTGTTGCTCTGTCTGCAGACCCGGCATCAATGTCGCAGCAGAGGCTTCCTCATCATCAGAGGCTGCAAAGAGGAGGAGGTGGCTGAGCTAATGTTAGCCAAGGCCTGCTGAGGTCACCATCCACAGAGAAATATGCAGGTGGGAGATGCATAGAGGTGAGAATGATGGATGTGCAGAGTGAACAAATGAGTAGAGTTAAAGAAAGCAAGACACACAGAGAGAGAGAGACAGAATGTGGATAGTGGTGTTGGCAAAAGTCAGAACAGACAGACATGGAACGGAAGAAATAGGGAGGGAACAAACATCGAAAAAACCCATGCAGTGATGCCAAACTCTGCTTCGCACACTCATTTCTTTTACATAATATACACATATTCAAAATAGGATTTTGTCATAGAATAACAACCTGCTCTTTATTTATTTGATTGTGTTGATGTTATTATCTTGGGCCTGGCTGTTGGCACCACACCACGCAGCGCACTGAGGTCTAATGCACTGCAGCACATACACTGTGACATTTAGTCAGTAAGAATTTGTTTTTCTCAGCTCTCCTGTAGCATGCGTGATCGTTTTCCTCTGTGCAGACCTGACTAGTCAGTACCACTTCTCACCACCAGAGGCACTGCAGACTTTCGCTGTATCAACCAATCAGAATCAGAAATCCTTTATTTGTCCCCAAAGGGAAATTCTTATTCGTACAGACATTGCACTTGCAGTATTCCTGACAACGAAAGAAAAGTGAAAGGTATAAAAATAGGATAAACAAAACAAGATAAGTATAAATCAAAAATCTAAAAATCAATCAACGTCGTTAAAAAGTTGCCCATTGTTAGGTATTTGTATGAACACTGCAGTGCTGTATGGACAATTTGGACATACTAAGGAGTTTGTGGATGAAGAAATGTGATTTGAAACAAAATGCTGAACTGCCACAGCCCAAGCATCTGTGGCTTGTTTTATCTGTGGGCTGAAAGTATTTTAGTTGCTTTCACTTGCATCATTTTGCATGTCCAATTGAATTAGACTGATTGTATCTACAGGAAGTGGATGGCCACCATAAAAAGGCTGCAGATGGGCGAAGTGAAATCAAATGTAAGCAGAGGATGTGCACAAAACCACCGATTAGTCCTCCTTTATCAGTGTTTGCAGAAGAAAGAGGAATAATTGCACTGGGCTGCGGATGGGTGTCTATGTGAAAGCCATTAGAAGAGAGTGGACTGAGGTCACTCCTAAATTGTCAACCGAGGTCAGTTTTAGATTTCCCTACTAATGAGATATTAGTGTAATCTTCCAGCTGGACAACTGCCACTTCCTCCTGGCTGTGGTCTGAGAGCTCACTGCATTTCATGCAACTCTTCCACCTCCAGCCTGATTCGTATTCCACATTAACAAAACTCTACCACAAGACACCCCTGTTGTATTTCATTCCCTGGTTTTCTGAAACTGAATGAATCTTACAAGGCCAGTAACAGGTGTAAAGTCCTGCCAGCAGCCCATGCTTCAACAACATGTGTCAGGTCTTTGAGCACTTAAAATAAAGCAATTACTACTTACAACCCCTGACCCCTGATTGCATATATGTCTACCTGTATATGACAAAAAGGAAATGTTTTCTGTGTTAAATCTACATTACATGAAAAAGCAAGAATTTGTGTAAAATCAGAAAAAAATGAAACAATTTGCTCCTTTTCTATACTACCAATGTATGACCTCTTAGATATGTATTGCAACCATTTGAGTCCCACACTGAGCGCTATACTACAGTAGCAAAGACATACCTGTAATACACTGGTCTTTACTCCAAGCAGTCTTGTCTAACCACCTTAATGTAGTACCCGTTTGTTTCACCACAGTCCAACTCTGGCATTTTGTTTCTTCCTCACTCCCAAACTGTGGTCAACCACTTTCCTCCCTTGTACTTGTACCTGATTCCAAATTCAGGAAAATATTCTTTTTTATTGGAGTAAAAAAAAAATCATTATCTGTCCTACACCTAATGTGTCATTTGCATTCACACCATTTTGCTTCAACATAACTTCAAGCGCCTACTTGAGTTAGTTGCGAGTTGCAAAGTCAGGTGGGAGGAAGATTGTGAAATTAGATGACGGAACTGGAAAGACTGAAGGACAACCTCACTCATATCTCAAACAGCATCCAAACTATGCAAAAATGAAAACAGTCTGAGGGTACATTACCATGATGGTTGTCACAACTACTGTCCGGTTCTCCATTGCTGAGCTGTCATTGGACAGAGCATTTTCATTCTGGACCAGCACAAGTTTGTCTATGTCGTTCCAGTAGCCAATCTGAAAGAAACAGACAGATAAGAGAGAGTGAAGAGAGTGATGAAAGAAAAAAGACATTCAATCAATCAAACTTGTGTAATTCGTACAAAAAAGACATTTCAAACTCTTACAAAAAAATTGAGATGGACAAGATCGCAAACAAATAAATATATATATTAAAAAGAAATAGAACCTATGTGAGATCAAGACAAAGGAACAGAAGGTAAAAAAAAAATGAGTCAACAGAATGAGCTCATTCCAGCAGATTTCCCACTGGAACTGTAGAAGATATTGAGAGATATTGAACGTGTGCCAAGAACTTTCAATAAACACACATTGCTGTCGAAGGAACACTTGAGAAGCAGGAACATGGGTTTTTTTCTTTATTATAGGCACTATATGTAGTTTTTTTTCCCCCCAGTAAAGAGAAATAATGAGTACTTTCAACCTGAGCCTTATCCCCCAGTTTGTCCTATTATGAAGAAGGATTAGGTTGAAACTTTCCTTATTTATGTCACTGCAGAGTTTTATGCCCTCCCAGGTTGTCTAAGAGCTGCTGGCCAATGAACATGCCACAAAGCCACTAAAACACAAGCTGGGCTGACTCAATCGGAGTTATCTGAAGATATTTATTACTGTAGTAACACATTTATTAATTAAGAATTAGCAAAATAATTTTTTCAGAAAAAAGCAAGAAAAGGAAAAGGAAAAAGGAAAAAACAAGAAAAAGAAATGCATCACAGATTGAAAACTACAGGAGTTATCCTAACATTAAGCCTGTATGCTTTCAGTGTTGATTAAAACTTTCTACTGAGTCACATTTGATGAATTTAATGTTGCTTTTCACCACTGCACCCTGAAAATATATCCCAGAAATTGAATGGAATGACTGAAATATGTTATTATGTGGTCCAACTCTCAAATTCAAAGAGTTGTTCATCTTTGTGTCTAAGCCTACCTTGCGTGGTCCGTTGCTCCTCAGTTCAAACACATCCATGGTGTAGTTGACCCTCCGACCATAGTGATCAAACTGAATGTTCCCTGTCAGGCCCTGAATCCGCACCTGAAAATATATCAACAATGATAGTAAGGACGGATGTCTCTACAGGTGACATCTCCAAAACTCAACATCTCCAACCAAACAGTCAGGGTAGATAAATACTACTACATGCTTATTATTGACATTATGGTAATCACATGAAAAATGGACGAAAGCCATTACAATGTCCCCATAAGTATACCTGTACAGGTTTGTGCACTGCTAAATATGTGTGCAGGCTGGTGGGTGCTCCATCAGAGTCTCAAAAAAAAAGAAATACTATTAATGTTGGCATGAATTTCCGGAACAATTTCTCAGCTTTTATGCGAGCAGTTTCACTGACTGCGTTTGTTAATGTATGTTTGTGAACAGTTGTTTAAAGCAGTTGCCAATCTGTCTATACTAAACAACAGAATATCCAACCTGTTTGAGTGCACGCTCCATATCTATCCCTTGGTTCCAGGGAGCAGCTGGATTGGCCAGGCAGTCACCAGCATTGCCACGGCGACTGATGTCAATTTTCTGACGCCGAAGTGTGCGAAAGGCCTCAGCCATCACAAGGACACCATCATACGTTAGAGATGAGGTATACTGAAGAATGGGGGATAAACAAGAGAAAGAAAGTTTTTATTTTAGTGATATCTACATACCTGTAACATCAGATAAATTTAACCTTTCCCCAGGCATGTGCTCTGAACTTCTGTGACATGTGATAAAATATACAACATTTCCACATCAGTATTCCAGACAAGTCAATGCAGGAAACCCAAAGACAATGTATAGCAAAATCACCTCACAGTTATTCTGATGTGTTTGGTACTCAGGGTTATTTAAATTCAATTCAGTGATGGCAGTTTTTCTCTGCAGGACTATATGAGTTTACGCACACAACAAAATGTGTTTAAATGGTTGCTTTCTGCGATTTACAAAGCTGAAGTAGAATATGTCATGGTTGCGGGGCTATACTGTAGGCCTGTGTGAAACCTCACCAGTATGCGAACATGCTGACCTGTGCCTCAATTTATCTCACCGCTCTGACTTTTATTTGACTTCCACAGTTAACAACGGTGAACATCAATCAACACCACTGTAAATGTAACACAACTGTAAATGCAACAAAACTGCCAGTTTTAGACAGGCTTATGGTTTTAAAATACACTCACTAGGCCATGAAAATGACATTCAAGTGTATTTAAATCATATTGTAAATCCGTTCATAAAATCCACTTTGTGAGGGGAATTCCTTTTGATGCTACAATTCAGATTCCCAGGATTTATAAGTGTGGTTCAATTGGATTATATTCTAAAAGAGTATGTAGCACTTCAAGAGTGAGCTCTCGATGTTTTAAGGGACCTTCGAAACGTGACAGCGAATAAGACAAAGGGTAAGACATTATCGGAATCTGCTCTCTGATGAAACTCTTAAAAGTGGTGGTCATCTTGACAGATTGTTGGACAAATTCATTATAGGTAAGATGCATCACAGCAAGGAACAGCACCACACACTCAGCTGCACACACTCAGCTGCAACACGCCCACCCAGCCCACACACAGCGCCACACAGACGGAGGCAGTCAAACACACAGCGGGCTGCTTTCACATCACGGTAGAGACAAGTGGTGAGATGAAAATGGGAGGAAAGAGGGAAGTCGGCTGAGAGACTCTGCTGATGCTCTCCACGCCTCTGCAGGTAGTTTTCTCTCTTACTGACATCCCTTGATTTATATCCCAAAAGGCATGTTTTGGAAGGCTGCACAACCATGTCATCCTCCTTTCATCTCTCCTCTTTGAAACTAAAGAAGCCTTTGGGCGTGCGACTGACAGATGACGGCTATAGAATCCAAATCAAGGAGAAAACAACAACAAAATGGAGCCAACTAGCATACAGTTTTCCGTTTCTGTCAAGGGTAGGACAGAAACACCTTCGGGACACATACAAAACAGTGTTGGCTTTACAAAATGCCAAATACTAGGTAATATTTCTAGAATCACTTAAGATCTTCAAGTTCAGCTAAAAATTCACCAAATAAAGACAGATGTTCACCTTGAATGTGAGTTCTCAAATAGGATAAAATATACAACCTAATATAAGTCTACTCTACAGTTCCATAGCAGACCAAAGACCTGATTTATAGATGATGGATGCAATAAAAGAAAGCATGTGCCACTTTTCACACAGAAACTAATGTTTCTAAAACATGTACACAGTGCATTTAGAATGTACATATCTGCATTGATCCTTTACCTCGTGGCTTTGATGGCTTTTATGAGTGAACTGATGTGAGTGTGGCAGGGCAACATTGTGAACAGTTGGAATCTAAATCTTTAGTGCTCACATAACTTTTTATCTAGTGCAGTCATGAGTTCAGAATTTGATTGAGTTTTTAACTTTGGTTAATGAACAAATACCTGAAAAACCAATTGCATTCCCATTAACCCTTAGTTTTGTGTTTGGTGTTGGTGTTTGAATGAATCAAAGACCACCAGGCTGTTACAACTCAGAATATCAGCATAAGGACGCATAAGTCCATGTGACATCATCAGATGATGATCATACCCAGCATCAGTAAGGACAGCATATGTCTGGTTTGTGTTCCAAACTTTAACAGAGACATGCCACCATTGTTTTATGAATAACTTTGCAATGGCTATTGGAGTCATTCATCTATGTAGCTTAACAGGATAAAATGTATGCAGTGACATCTCAATTCAGCACAAACTCTGTGTACAAGCCTCTGCTTGCTTTTTAATGATATTAAATAATCTCACCACAGACTGTACCACAGGAAACACATTATAATAAAGCAGAGCCAGTGTTAATGACACACTGAAAAACACAAAGCTCAGTCATTAATTTTTCTTTGTCAGATGAGTCTGGAAACTGAAATGAAAAATTAAGACAGTAGCTTTGAAACAATCTGGACACGCATATTTGATTTATAAAATGAGCTGTGCACTGATGTTTGGCAAATATTAAATCCTTTACATATGGACAAATATTGATAAAGACAGCTCTGTTAAATATGCAAACACAGATGATGCAAACCTATTCATATTCTGATAAAGCAAAATATTTTAATGGAAAAAGCCCAAAAAAGGCTGTGACTCCTAGAATATATGTGTGATCATAAACATTGTTGTTGAATTTTAATGAGGCTAATATATTAATTTATCACATCACTGATATTTTTCCATTCCATTACAAAATCTTCAGGCACACCAGCTGAGAATCAGTGGGTTAAAAGATTTTGATTGATTGTTGTAACTGACTCAAAATTCAGTCTCCAGTGCAAAATGGACACGTTCCAGTCCATGTTCTCTGTGCACATTATTAGACCAGAGTTCCACTTGGCCTGAGGCTACGAGTTGGCCCAAGGCTAACTGAGTTTATTTATTTATTTTTTTTTGCACAGCACCAATTAGCCCGTAGCACTAGAGATATCTGCTGTGTTAAATCATTAAAATTGTGTTTCCTTGTTTGCAAAAGAGAGGTAAAATACAATTTCTGTGGATGCATGTCAAGAAACTCTTTGAACTTACTTCATCAAAGATGTTTGCAAAGTTGTGAAGGTTTACACCTTCAGTTGTGTTTAACTTCATTTTGTATATTCTAAGCATGCTCACTGTGTCTGCCTGTAACAAACAAGTCCAGTAAGTTTACCTCCGTTAACACAATAACTGATGTGATACTATACTGATGAGTCAAGGGTCACTGATGCGGCTGGCATCCCCTAATGAGAATTCATCAGGTCAATCTGAGTCTCATAATTAGCCAATTAATATGGTTCCTGGGTGAAAAATGACATCCTGATCATGAAAGAATACCACCATCAATATATATCTTCAGAGGTGGAAGACTCATACAGACGTTGTGTATGTGTGTGCTTTCTGTGAGTGGGTCAAGGAGCAGAGAGCTGCAGTATGATGTATTTTTAATAGGTAGGTGGACATATTTCCATTTAATATATGCACAAATCAAACGCAAATGGCTGCAGGTCACTGCCCAGTCAATAGAGGTGTGTTGAGGGAGGAGAGAATGATATAGACAGAGACAGATAGGAAAGGGGGAGTGGTAGAGACTAAATAGAGGTGCAATAATGCGACAGAAAAAGGGACGGGGTTAGCGAGAGAAAACAGACACTGAGGACAGTGAATGTAGAGAAGGGGCATACTGTCAGAAAGATAATGAAACCCATATACATGGGATGCAATTTTATTGTTGGTTAAGTAACTGAAGACCAAGGCAGAAGAAAAAAAATAGGAGAAAGTAAGAGTGAAAAGGTGAAACATCATGATCATTCAGGACAGACAGGACAAAGAGGTCTTCAGTCTGAAGAATCTGCATGCATCACGCTGACCCTGACACAAAATCACACACATAAAGTCATAGACAAAATTTATGTATTCAGTCATGGTAGGATCAGCCAGTTCACCTCTCTGAGGTCACACTCTGACTTACTAAGAAGCTGAACCAAATGCATCATACCACAGACTGAATGGTTCAAATGCAGCACATCATCTTGCGACCGGTTACCTGTTTGAGAAGGTTGTATGTCTGACTTCTGTGTTGATTTTCAGTTACATAGACCAATTTTTCACAAGTAGTCCATAACCTTTAAATCTGTGTATGTGCAAAGCAAATATCTGTGTGTACTATGCTCAGTTTTCTGGTGTTTATGTGTGTGCACTTTCTGTATAAAGCAGCTGAGGTAGAATACAGACTGCTGAAATGAAAAAAACAAGACTGAACATTGCAGCTATTTCAAATGACGTTTGTTGAGGTTGTGGCAGCTTTTTCAGGCATGAATTTCCAGTCTGTCTATTTAAGGATGGGACATTATATTTGTATCACCTTGGGTGGGCTTTCAGATCCAGGGTACTCTCTCTGATCCAGTTTGTTCCAGCGCTGCATCAGTTTAATAACGATAGGCCTGCTGAAGTCCACCAGCTGGAAACCAGTCACGTTGGCCCCACCATGCATGAACCTCTCCAGCGATATGTCCTTAAATCCCTGGGGAGGACAGAGCAAGAAATTTGGAAAGATGTGGGATGGAGCAAGCATGGAAAGACCTCCCAAACCAGCCACGTGAGAATACAATTAGCCCACAAATGCCAAATGATCGCACCTTTGCTGACATCATACTCCACATACTCCAACAGTTTACCAGATTATTTATACCCCTGCTTAACATGGAGTGGCTTCCACAGCTGTGAGCGTGACTTAAGCAGAGTGACACTTTGCAGTGAAGTGGTTGTGGAGAGGGATCCATTTGGGAATGGGCCATAGACAGAGGTGGAGAGTAAAAACATGAGAATGCTATCTTAGGTTGATGGATGCTAATTGCTAAAAGCTCTGGGAGCAGATCTAGCTTGACCTGGCCTCACTGGCCCCTTTTTAACTATCCCAGAGAGAAATGCGGTGCAGCAGATTTTAGGGATTAAGGCTGAAACAATATCTCATTTACTGACGTGAGTTCTGGCAGTTACCTGCTGCTATGGCTTTGTTGAGGGGAGACTTTGAAATGGAAAAGGAATATGGTTGTTTGTTTTTCAGCTAATAACTGCAGAAACAACAACAACCTTTGGACAAGTGTCAAAGTAGGGTTAAGTAAAAATGTCTCATATTGTTGGCTCATGAAATAAACACACCACACACACACATACACACTATTTGGAGACCTCATCTTAATAATTTGCTGCAATGTCCATTTATCTGTCTTATCTCTATGACATATTAAAGAGAAATTGTCCTTGTATAGGCTATTAAAACACCAACACTCTCCTAAACATGTCTTAAAATAACAGCCAATGACAACTCCATAGAGTTCTTACCAGGTTTGCTATGATGTAATGGTAACCTTTCACATGTTTCCCCACACTGACAGCCTGGAAGACAACAAAGAGAGTGGGAGGGAGAAAGAGAAAACATAATTTCTTTACTATCTATTGCAAAGAATGTGTTGTACCAAACCGGGAGACATGTCAGATTATCAAATTTACCAGCCATTGAGTTAACTGACAAGAGAACTTTAATTTAGATTTAGAGAGCAGGGCACGGGAGGCAAACCACAAATAAAGCAAACTCCATCCTATCTGCGGCTCTTGCCTCACCTGGCAGTGGTGGCTGTGGATACATTCTTATGCTGATTAAAAGCAGAGGGAGTGATGAACCTGTGAGGACTTAATTTGTCCTGTGCACCACGCTGGCTCACACTCTGCAGCCTCATGGAACTTTTAAAGAGCTTCGGTAATGTTAGGTCAGGAACCTGTCTATTCCAACTTGAATTAAAAAATAAAATAACACTGTATCCTGTAAGAAGGATGAATTTTTGAGTTGTTTTGGTAATAAGCTTAATGAGGTGCCTATCCAAAAGCGACCAAATTTAACTCCAAAAGAGCTACATTCACAATTTATATGAGAAAAATACAGTTTCATGAAAATTTTTAGTAAGGTAGTAGTACAGATTAGTTTAAAAAAAACATTCCAGTTAAAACATATATGCAAAATGTTTCCTGATGAGGTAGCCAGTGAACATTTGGAAATATATTAAGTACAAACATATATACAGAAACACATTTTCAATGTTTTCAGCTTTCCCTACAGCATCATCGTACTGCAACCAAAACCTGACTAAAATATACTTAAGTTCAGGCAAATGAAAAAGAAAAAAACACATTCTGTGATCTCAAAGTCAAAGGTATGTTACACCACCTTGACTTCAACATCCTTTCTTCTCCACTATCATGCACTTTCAATAAATGCTGCCAGTGAACATAAATTACCACGGCTTTGCACATGTTGTCATTGTTATTTGAGAAGATATAAACATCTTTATATTAACATGGTGCATAAACCTAATTAGTAAATTGTTCACATTTTTCTTCTCATCTCTCTCTCTCTCACCCACACATATCAAGAGCTATATACTGATGCAGACAGATGCACACACACACAGACTGCAGCTGGCAGGGGCAGACAAACAGAGCAGTCTCTGTCTCAGAGCAGGGATGCTAGCCAGTGCCAGCACTGCAGAGCCCACTGTGACGGGTGTGTGTGTTTGTGTCTGTATGTGTCAGTGTACACTTGTGTTTGTCTCTGTCTGTCTGCTCACACACCACAGAAGCCAATTAAGAGACTGTCTGTCTATCTGTCTGAGATGCTGCTACTGGTGTGCGTCTGTAGCTGTATATGTGGTGTGTATGTCTGCTTGCTTGATATTGTGCATCTCCATCTCTCGCTCTCTTTCTGTGTGTGTGTGTGTGTGTGTGTGTGCATGTGTGAGTGTGAGAGAGAGTGTCTGCACTACCAGTCAGAGCTCAACCATCTAGCAAGACAGATAAAGTCATGGATTTGGAAAGGCATAAGGTGTCAGTGTGTGTGTGTACTCATATACTGCATGTGTTTGTGTGCATGTGTCATGGAGGTCTGTATCTGAGTGGACAGTATTGTCAGTTTACTGCAATCACACACTGATATAGACGTTGGGGTAGTCACATTTTTCTCTTCACATTAGGAACTCCTGGGAAACACTCAAAGCTTGTTTTCTTTCCAGACATCAGGAAGCTTTAGCAGTGCTGTTACAACTAGCTGAGTGCAGCAGACAGACACCAGCAAAACTGTTATTGTTAAACAACACAGGATACTATAATTGATAGTGTAATACTAATTCTAATTGCTATAAAGGCTCAGGTTTCATTTCTTTCTATATAGGTGGCCTTAATGTCTTAATGTGGTATGAGGTCAAGTGCTGTGAATATCAGGTCAGTGATCTAAAATGCTGCATCAGCTTCAAGATCAGTGTCAGTCATCAGCTAAGGATTTTTTAAATTTTTTTTAATATCTTGTGATTTACAACTATGGACTGCAGTGTTCAGTACCATACATTTCCATCATGTTAATTAGGTTTTATAAAACAAGTTGAACATAAATATTGTAATATTATGTTACAGGGCTATATTGGGTTAAGCAAGGTAGGTTACATGCCCAATCATTTTGCAGGTTTTAGTATCACCATGTGCTGTAAACTGTTTGGGTGTGTAATAATATTACCTGTTCTAGGATACTCTGTAGTCTCTCAGGCTCCAGGTCAATGACATATTTCCTCTCCTGACGTCGGTCCAGGTCTTCTAACAGCCGGCGATATGCTGCCTCATTGAAACTCTCCACACAGATAGCACTCACCTGGGTTAACATACACATATTCACAGGATATAATGTGTGAATGTGCATACAAACACAAAGAGCATGTAGGAACATGGTCATGCATGCAAACCACAAGCAGGTGAACAACAAAAGAACAACAGAAAAATTAGGGGTTTAAGTGTGTGTGTGTGTGTGTGTGTGTGTGTGTGTGTGTCCTGACCTGCCATCCATTCTGCCCTGCTCTCTCCATAATTGCCTGCAGTATTGCATAACCTAAAACAGAGAGAGGGAAAAAAGAAAAATGTAGAATTAATGCTGTGCTACACAGAAGTCATACATGGGACACAAAATAATTATATTTACCAAATTCTGCATATAAAACTGATGGAAAAAAAAATCAGACCAGTATTTGCTTTTATTTAAGCTCATCTACCACAATGTCTTTGTACAAAATGCCAATGTCTTTTCTTCCATCATGGGGGATAAAACACTTAGTAACTCTAGCAATACTCCTCTCTTGAATGTCACTTTACCAACCTGCACACAGAGCTCATGAGGACAGAAAGTTACATGGGAAAACAATAGAGGCTGCCAGTTTCAATGACAGAGAGATTTCATTGAAATTCTCATTGATTTTTGTCCAGTAGTGAAATCTGACAGCCCTGAACGCAACACAAAGTTCTTTTTCTACATGGCTATCGAGTACATTTTGGAACAGGGTGAGGACGTCTCTCTGTGTGATATCAGATGTGTTTCAAAGTTAATCCTATGAGCAGCAGGTGGAAACATCAGTAACGCTGAATTACTGTACAGTATATTACATTGTGCAGCTGTCAAGATGGGTCAAAACAAGGAGAAAAAACAATAATGAGAGACAACTTAATATCATAATAACAGTCCTTTGTAATATTGGCATACAGCAAGTGTGTGGTTACTCTGCTCGGAGCTGGAATGGGAATTGGGGAAAAAAAACCATAACATAAATATATCTCATAATTTACTCATGGTCAAATGCATGCACAAAGTGAAAATGCACAGGATACATCTGCCTGAAACACAGTGACATGGATAGACACACAAGTGCAGCACAACGTAAAACCACACACAAACATTGCAGAGCAACAGTGCCAACAGTTAAACTGTTTTTTCTACTTCTGTGGAGGCAGCTATTTACTGCTTGAGTAGAAACAAAAAAGCACATCTGAAGCCTCAGTAATAATGGACGTGTATGTGTGGGAATGTGTGTGTGTGTGTGTATTATTGTGGTTTACACTGCACAGAAGTGGCATATGTATGTATGTATGTGTGGTGTGAGGTTGTGCTTTCCCCTCTCCAGCCCCATGAGGGATATTTCAGATGAGGCTGTTCTAAATGAATGTATTTGGTTATAAATTGTTTATGTGTTTTGTTTGTATCATCTTGCTTACATTAATGTAATGTAAAGCACATTTGCACATACATTTATCTACCGTTTGTGAATTGATGCACATTTTAGTACGTGTCTGTATGCATTTGTCTTGGGGCGCAGGTCTGTGGACATATGTTAGTATGTGCGTATGTGTGTGTTTGTGAGTGTGTCTGCAGGCTGTCTGTGGAGCAGAGCAGAACAGAGCAGGGAGCATAAAACAGATCACAGCGTTACTGCCCATTTTCCAGCACATTACCGGCAGCAGGGCCTGATGGGAGCCTATAATGAAGGGCCCTGCCTTGGCCTAGTCATGGGTGAGCACAGCCCAAACTCTATGCATCCATCCTCCGTTCCATTTCTCCCTCCTTTCACCCCCTCCGCTTGTTATTTGCTACTGTATATCCCCCAGAGGTTTGTGATCCTGTCTGTCCCCCTTACTCCTTTTTTCTGTGATCGCTCCCCCTGCCTCCCTCCAGTGCCTGCCTTTTTCCTCCACTATCTCCTCTTCCTGTCTCTTCCCACGTCCTCTCTTTTCAGACACCTGTCTTTCCGACTTCTTCTCTTTTCAGCTGCTCCAGCAGTTCGACTCACCTTACCTGCCTCTCCTGTTTCCCCCTCTCCCCTCCTTGTTTCTCACTCTGCTCCCCCTGGGTACTAACTCAGACAATCCGGACCAGAGGGAGGCTGGCAGTGGCAGAGACATATTATGCACAGCTATACACACACACACACAATGTGCAACTCACTGATTCCCTAACGCACCACTATACCTTGGTCTGGGGACTCTGCGTCATGTTTGACCTGTGTTTCTCTCCCTGTGGCAGGGAATTAGTCTGTGTGTGGGCATGTGTGTGCATGTGTGTGTGAGAGAGATAACGTGCCAAGCATTCCCATGACATGATTAGGGGCCAAAGGCATCAGCTGTCCCTGCTCCACTAAGTTAGGTGCACTGCACGATGGGATGGTTAAATTAAAGGCAGGTGAACGCTGCAAGAGGTGATGCCAAACCCAAGCTCTCGGCTGTAAAGTACCAAACTCCTCCCTCGTTTCTGCAGCTGTATCCTTTCATTAAGAAAGTGCAGATCCAGTAGCACAGCCTTTGTTCTTTTTCTATCAAAACACAAGGCTAAATATGGGAAGGCCAAATAATCTCAGGCAAATAGACTTTTAAAGATATTATAACCTGATGATATTATAATATTGTTCTCAGTGTGCCATGTCAAACGGAATTCAAATTAATGGGTATTTCTTCAAGCAAAAAAAAAAAAAAAGCAAGTTTGGGACCTGATTAAATTTGAAATCTATTTTTATCTTCGATGAATACGTTTTTAATTTAAGCCAAGATAAAGAAGACTGCAGATCTACCCAGTTAGCTCTTGTTAACACTGCAGAGCATATGAATCTCTGGCAGTGCCATAAAAACACAACGCTGCTCCAGTTAACTTTGTTTAGACATTTCAGGGATACCGTGAATGTAGACGGAGTTAGCTGAGTTACGCTACCCCCTACATCACTCTCTGACCTTTTTCTTTAAAACCAACAAGGAAGCAAAACGGATTCGAAAACAGATGAGAACCTGTGAGGCAAATTCTTTGTTACATCATAACAGTGCCATACTGCAGCACTATGATGGCGGAATTTAAAATAACAACATACACTTTAACTCACTGCAGTCACACAGTTCCCTCCCTCAGTCTCTAAACTGAGTGACTAATGATGACTAATGCACTTTTTATGTTGTACTTGATTATAAAAGGAATAATCAACTTCAAGGTCCAACAATAACACTGAGTGAATTGTTGATTTCCCAGGTTGAGACTGCTTTCAAAGCCCTATACGAAACAAAACACACTTCAGTAAAAATACATTTAAGGAAATTGTGTGGCTTTTTTTTTCATTTGATTTTGGAACAGCAGTTAACATATTCATCAGTGTGCATTTACCTCTGTCTGTGTCGTAGAGAAAGACAAATCGGCTCCAGTCGTAGTGGTCCAGCAGTGACAGCAAAGCCCCTCTGATGGACGGTCGGAGCTGCAGAGTGAACTGGCCCTCTCCTTCAGTGGGGAAGCTGGGTGTCACCAGGCTGATGTGCAGGGCCCCACAGAACGATGTCAGCGTGTTCACAGAGCGTTTGTCATAAAGGCCGAAGATGGCAAAGACCCCTCTTGAATACTGAGAACAGACTGATGTGAGGAGAGAGGGAGGTGGTATGGTGGGAATGGAGGGATCCAGATGAGAAGGAGAAAAAGGGTGAATGGAGAAAAATTAGCAAGCACAAATACAGAGTATACTCAGTGAGAGCTTCTCAGAGCTTTGCAATGATTTACCAAATGAACAGATGAATAGAATAAGAGCAATAAGAACGCTAAACAGAGACAGGAGGTCCTTGACTGAATTCACACTGTGCGATCTGGTTACTCATGTCAACCATTTTAATGAGCGACAGCTTCAGCTTGTTTCAGCTAAACCCTCTCACTCCTAATTAGACCCACAACCTGTGCTTTTGGAGTGCAGTGTGTTTGAAAGTGGGACTGGTTTAAATTTTGTTTGACAGAAATAATACTGAGTTTCTGAAAAATAAAAAAAAAACGACTATTTTATCTAGAACAACACGGATTCAGAAACAAAATCCTTCTCTGCCTCCTCATATACAAGTAATTAAAAAGTATAAACACACATACTTGTATGTACATTGGTAGAAATCAGACTACCTCACAAGCCCCTGGCAAGCAATTTCCACAATTTCTGCTCTGACTGGCACAAAATTATTCCCACTAGCCACAACTGGCATGGCTGCTCATACAGTTGTTAAGAAAATTACAGTCAAATAATCCCATCTGCTTGGAGCTTAACATCCATCCATGCAAGCATGCACACACACACACACACACAAGCAGATAGAAAAAACCCTTGACCGAGCCGCGAGCCCACTTTAAATGTGAAGTCATTTTCCACTACAACACTGCAGCTCCGTCTTCAAAACCCCCTGAAGCTTTCAACCGTGACAGAGAAGAGGGTGAAAAGCACTGACGTCCTCCACTATCTCACTTCCAAAAAAAAATCTCCCCCTTGCTTCAGTGTGTCGTTCATCCGAATGGCTCGAACAAAAATGTGTTTGAACAACAATAACAACAACATCAACAAAAAGCTCTTGGGTGCGTGAATCGGAGAATCCTGAATATTTTGACAAATCAACCAAATATGTTCACACAAACATATGCTTCAATTTCTCGAGGATTCGGCGTGTGTATTAATAAAAGTGTGTGTTTTTCTTTTTACGCTCTTTAATGTTTCGTGTTGTCTGCCCTCTTTTCTCTTTCATCCTCTTACTTCGTCCCCTCCTTTCTCTTTTTAGCCCCATTCATCCTTTCAGCTGGATTCTTTCAGGCAGGCATGTTTTGAGCTTGAGCTCTATCCTGCGTCATAATGCACTCTCCACCCTGTAATACGTCACACTGGAGTAAACAGTGAGACAGAAGAGACTGCAGACTTTGCTTTTGGCTACAATGGGTTATCACTCAGTAGGCTTTTATCTCTTTAGCCCTCTTTTGATCTCCTTGTGCATCGCTTCACCTTTCCTCTGTCTTCTGATTTCAAGGTGGACACTGCATCAATCCTCCCTACTTTTGGCTTCCACCATCCACTTTCCTTCACCTCTGCTCTCCCTCTCTTTCTCTAAGACTGCCTCTTCTTTCTGTTCCTCCCTCTCTCCCTCCTCCCGGGACTCTGAGTAATTCCATTATCAGCTATAAGCCTCAGTGGGGGTAAACACTGAGGGAGATGCAGCTTTGACGGTTCAGCTTGTGGCAATTAAACAAAGCCGAGGCCTCTGCACCCAGGAGGCGATAAGGCAGGGATTTAGTCTTCGATTATGACAGGAGCTAAATGTCTTCAATTCAGAGAGCTAGCGTACCACGTAGCTTGCGTCATTCAGCAGGAGCTGAGTCATGACATCTTCAAAGTCAATGGACTTAGCGTCTTTCATGATGATTTTTATGGCATTTCCAGGTTTTGTTTGATACTCTAGACCACATAACAACATGAACAACATGTTTATAGAGATGGAAATGTGTGGCATCAACTACGAAATGACTGATGTACTATATTTTACTTTGATGCCAGTACCCGAAATGCAAAGTACTAAATCACTGAAGTTGTTCAGTGAAGATAATGGGCACAAGATAAGAGAATGATCCTGAATGTTCAAGTTGCATACAAAATGACTTGAAACTTGACTTGAGACTTGCTGTGGACTCGAGATGTGAGACTTGTGAACGGTCTGTATTTGATGTTTTCTGGTGTGTCTTGTGTGCACAGCCACAGATGACACTGCAATTACAACATCATGGCGAGCACACTTATAACTTCTGGCTATAGCCATCACTAGATGCAACATCTGCAGTAACACAATAAATGGTGCTGGATATTCGCATCAAACTTCATCAGACCCCTGAAAACACAGTGGATAATGTGAAGATTAACGTTAGTGCATGTTTAATTTAGTATTTAATGTTAGCTTGCACGGGCGGCCCTTCTATGTGGAGTTTGCATGTTCTCCCTGTGCCTGCGTGGGTTTTCTCCGGGAACTCCGGCTCCACGATGCCCCACGATGTGAGTGTGTGCGTGAGTGGTTGTCTGTCTTTGTGTGTTGGCCCTGCGATTGACCGGCGACCAGTCCAGGGTGAACCCCGCCTCTCACCCATAGTCAGCTGGGATAGGCTCCAGCTCCCCCGCGACCCTGACAGATAAGCGGTATAGAAAATGGATGGATGGATGTTAGCTTGCAACTAGCTTTGTAGCGAAGGAGGTTAATTTGATTATATTAAGGTTTGTTGAATATTTTTGAAAAGATGAGTGACTGTCTGTTTCTTGCCACACTTGTTCACATAGAGCGCTGGCTGTGGTTTTCTCCTTGTTCGTCTCCCTGCTCTTTCAGTGTTCAGTGGTTTTTTTCTGTGGGATCTCCCATTTTTCTATATGACTCACTGTGTACTGAGTGTTTTTTCAGAGTGATTGATATCGGGTGATTTGTGCGCTCTTCCTTTTGCCTGTCGGCACATTGAGAGCTGCCTTTTCCCTTCTCTGCTCCTCACTGGACTGTTGCAGTGCGTAACCTTTGGCTCAGTAGACTTTATTTATTCTCACTTTTCAGCTAGTCCTCATACCTACAAGGAGAGCATTAAATATTCCACTGTGCCACACAAATGGAATGCATATCATGTTCTGTAATGCACAGTTACACTTGCAAAATTTCATGTTAGCTTGTTTAAAGTGATCATATACCAAAAAAAAAAAAAAAAGAAACAAGAACTAACCAATGTACTGTATGGCAATTTAGGATACCAGAAAGTTCTTTTCAGTATAAAAACATTTTCATTTTGATACCATAACAAAAGGAAAAAGTCCAGGGAAACAGGGAAACTGGGAAACAGTTTGGTGCAGTCTGCCAACCGATGGATTTTTGTAGAAAGTTGAATAAAACTACTTGTCTAGATGCAGTTTATGGCATCGCTGTCTGCAAAGTGTATTTTTCACCCTTCTCCTGGGTACTCATCAAATTTCAAAGAAATATAGATACCAAGACATCTGCAACCATATGCACAAACAAGCACAAGCCTTGTGCATAACAAGAGCTCTACGTATGTCTCATTGTTCATTCATGTACTTGTTCTGATTTTCTCTCGTATCTTTCACCTCCTCACTCTCTTATTCCCTTATTTTCTATCTATTGTCTTCTGATCCTGGCTTTGCCTCTCTGACTTCAGTCTTCCTTTCGTTCTCCAGTGTTTCGTTTTCTGATGTATGTCTCGATGAGCTTGTTTCTCTGCAAACCCCTCCACCATCACCACCACCACCTCTGCCGCAAGGCTGGAATGTGCCAGACAGTGGCGTCATTGTAATAAAAAGCGCGCTAAGCTTGCTTCATAAAGCTTTAATGAGAGGAAGGGACCAGCGGCATGGTGCATCATCACAACAGTAAAAGCATCGGACACGATAGGTCTCCTGGGACTCCCTCTACCTCTTGTTGACCCCCCCCTCGCTTGTTCTCTCAGCATCTCCATATGTTCGATTTTTTGTGTACAATCTCATGTCTTTCGGGGTTCTTAATTGCTCTCTCTGTCTGTCAAACCTGCCTCTTTCTCTTTGCAGACCTCTTCATAAATCTTTTCAAAAAGTTCCTCCTTCATCTGCATTACTCCATAAAGAATATCAAACCTCAGCATCCTCACATCCTCCAATGCAGCCATCCCTGCCTCTCTCTTTGATAAATTTCATTTGTGTCCCTGTGCATTTGGAAAGCCCACTCAATCATGCGTGTACACTGCACATCACTTTATTTCTTGTTCTCTGAATTCAAATTTGTCCAATTTGCATAACAGGAAGGAAAATATATTGCTTAAGCAGTGCATTTCTTTGCAAGTTAATATCTTTGCTTTTCTTTTTGTTTTCTGTGCGTTTGCTCTTTCCTGAATTTGCCCTCCCTCCCTTTTTTTTTTTTTTTTTTTTTTAATATTTTTATACTTCTACCTCTACTGATTTCATTGTTTCTGCACAACAGCATGACATGAAATCTAATACACACACAGACACACATAGTCACTATACAGTCACAAAAAAGAACAAGGACAAACCACTATCTTCCACCCCACGCATACAACTTTCAAAAACTTCATCCATTAGTCTAAATAACAACCATCTAGCCGCAGAGACAGACAGTCATAGAAACACCGCAAGAATACAGTGAGCTCTCATTACATGCAGGTAAAGGCCAAGATAAAGGAAGCACCTGAGTAAATGAGGAATACAAACTAGTTTAAAAGCCATATTGTGTATTTTTCCTGGCATTGCCTGGGGTTACCTACAGTGCAGCACAGTGATACCTACAGCGTGAAGGGAAGTGAATGCCAGTAATAAGCTTTTATGAGCTATATAATTAGAGAAAAATCTACTGCCCAATGCCTTACGCTGACATTTCGCATTTAAGTCATTTTAAGTGGTTGCCTTGAGAGAGGTAACTCCTGTTCCTATTCTGTTTTGGCTCTGCAGATGTTACAGAGAAGTGGAGTGGAGCCTCCTGCAGCAAGCAACAGAGTTTCTGTAATGACTGAAGCTGTAATCCAGGCTGACACAACTAGTTCAGAGTGTAGGGGACTGCTGATCAGTTAATATACTGAAAATGTGCAAAGAATAAGATGGTTAAAAACAAACTGAAGAGCAGTTGGCAGAGGAATGAGCGAGTATTGAGATAACTTAGTGTTGTTTAAAATTCACCCTGATTTGGTCTTACAGGTTTGTTAATTAGACTGATAAATGTTTAGGAATAATTTTTATGTTATATTTTATTTATATTTATTTTACATTTCGGGCACTTATTCCATTTCCAAAAGTAAATCAATAAACCAATGATGCTCAGCATTTTTTTATTTCTATTGCATTCAATTGTAATAATATGACAGCAACATTATGAACTTGACAAAGGGTTTTCCACTTATCAGAAGGTTGGTGGTTCGATCTCTAGCTCCTCCGGTCTGTATGTCAAAGTGTCCTTGAGCAAGACACTGACCCTTGAATTGCTCCTGATGCTATGCCATCAGTGTGTAATTACGTGCAAATGTTTAGATTAAGGCGTTCTGAAGGACAGCAGCCTCTGCCATCAGTGTTTAAATGTGACAGCAGTGTAAAAGTTCTTTAAAAAGGGTGCTATATAAGTTACAATCCATTCACTTTCAGCTCTCCAAAACAGTGACACTGTAAAAGCAGACAAAAGACAGGAAATACAGCATGGTGCATGTAATTCATGTACAATAAAACTGGATATTGTACTGGATAATGGATAGCGCTTCAAATGGCATTTATAATTACAGTGTTTTCTTTCCTTTGTGCACTGTATGAATACCTTTTTGAAGGACTATGTGATTTGCAAAATGCAGTTTACTGCATCTTTAAAGACTGATTAAATGACTGATTGCTGTGAGGGACCCAACTTAATATAACAGAATTAAAAACATAGCAAGTGTGTTCTCTATAAAACATGTTGATATACAGTAAAAGTTCCTTCTGTTACAGAGGAACATTTTAAAGACTAGACACAAGACAAAATCTGGAGATCAATAGTGTCTGGCAGAGAACACAATCACTGTATGGATTTCATATTTGTTCCTTTACACTGCAACATATATTATGGCATAATAGAGCAGCTTCTCAAAAAAAAATAACACTGTCACCTCAGAAGTTAGAAGAAATTGTGTCAGATATGATGTGAAATAATGTTACATGGTGTTTTAACAAAAGAATCACTAGAAGAAGAAGAACATCTACCCTAATGGCATTATTAAAATAACTCCTTGTTATTTACTTTTGTTTTTCAATACATCTTTTCATTAGAATGAAAATAATCTGGCACAATACCTTGCATTACATCCATCCCCAGACGAACATGGACTGATTATTTTTAACCCAGACATCAACTTCTCATCTATCCTAATGCTATGACGACAAGTTAAAAGCCTGAGGATCAATATTCTTTGAGAGCGCGTGCTTGGTTATTTTATTACATTGACAGAAATGAGAAGGCAAACAGAAGAGCTTTACAAGCAGGTACCAACTATTTTCAGCCAAAACTACAAATCGAGAATTATGAATGACTTCTGAAAAATGAAATTACCCTGTTGTTTCCTTTTTAGAGGCATATGCTAACTATAACTTATGTTTATACTTACTTAAAAATATGGATATGCCTAATACATGTTTTATATCTAGCTTAATAAAATCGGTTTATCATGCAAAACATGGCAACACGCAGTGTTCAGTTGCTGAGACATTAACATTGACACAAAGTCTCAAGTGTGCTCATCAGCAGCATCATGAAGAGAGGATAAAAGTTAAAGTTTAATGATGAATAGACTGGTAGGGGATTTCTGCCACCTTTAGGATTTCATATCGGATCTTCTCCATTAGAACATAGTTTACAAGATTACTGAGCTGCTACAGCTTCATAAACAGGGCAACGATCATTGAGAATGATAGTGTATTATGGATTGGCCTGTATCTGAGTGTGTGCGTGTGTGTATGTGTGTGGTTCCATATGCTTGTGAATGACGACATTCATCCCTCTGTCAGCCTCCTCCTGTCTGTCTATCGTCCCTCTTTCACAAAACTGCTTTAAGCAGAGTGAAAAGGGGGCTTCATATATTGTCTGTGAAGAAAGGAAAGAAGAAACTGCGAGAGGGAAAGCACAAGAGAGGAAGAAAGTAGTTCCAAAATCCACAAGGGGGCTCTAACAGTGATTAGAAAAGGTACGTCTGCCAAGCAGACACTGCAGACAGAAGGTAGAGGTAAAGAGAGAATGCAGAAGAAACTGAATACTGAAGGTGAATATATATATATATATATATATATGACAGAGGCAAAAAGAGAAAGTGAGAAAATGCTGTCCTGCAAGCGAGCGAAAGGAAAGACAATACTGGAAAACAGTCCATAAATGCTCTCACGGCTCTTTGTGTGTAAGTTGAGTGTCGGTGTCAGAGTTGGATCATTAAATGAGCGTGCTGCATACAGTACACACACAAATTCACACACAGCTGCCTCAAAGTGCCATCCAGAATGATATAGCTTTCTTTTTTTGGCAGCTGTGTCTGAAAACAGGGCCGAGTGTGGGGTCAGAGGTGAGGGACAGCAGGAGAATAGACTCTTGGGTAAAAGTGCTACACTTCACTGTCACTTCTTTATTCTCTTTGATTACATCTTTCCACCTCCCTGCACCTGCACCCCCACCCCCTCCGGCTTCCTCCACCCCCGACTGCTCCTTCAGGCTCTGTTCCTCACGCTGCATGAATAAAGCTTCTAAGAATAAGAGGACTGATTGGAGAAAATGAGGAGATCTCTATGGCATTTGGTGTTGTCACAATTAGTGAGTATGCTATAGCTGCTAGCACATGGCTTCCTCCTATGTGTGTAAAATAGGAAGAAAGAGGAGAATAACAACCTCAAGGTTATGTCTCCTGCAAGACAGTCAAGTTGCAGTTTACATCCATGTCTGTCCAGACTCATATAATACATGAAGTAAAGACGATTAAAGAATTTAATAAAAGGTATCATATGTATTTATTTTGGTGTAGCTCAAGTATCGGCAAAACTGATGAGCTTGCACTGGACTACTGCTGTATGCCTATTACTGTGTAAGTTCACAGAGAGAAACAAAAAATAGAATTACTTTCCTTGTATTCACGCACTAGAACGTTGAAGCTGATTCTGATATAACACACAGCTAGCCTTCACACAAGGATATAACACACAAAGAAGCTACAAGTACTAAAAAGTGGATGCTTCAGACACCTCGTCAACAACAAGCAGCACAGAAGATCTATACGATCAGCACAGTTTCAAGGTGAACACCCAAGGTAAGTGTCGTTACATTTGGAATACAGTTACAATCTCCCCTTCTGTTCATGAGTTATGGTGTTGAGTAATGTTCAGAAAAGTGTTTTTATGATGTTGCAGTGAAGCTGACTTTTGCCTTTTCTGGGTATAAAATGTCACCTTTGACCTTTCATCACATAAATCAGTTCATCCTTGAGTCCAAGTGGACAACTGTGTCAAATCTGAAGACATTCCCTGGAGGTGTTCCTGAGAATGGAATGTATGGAAAGACACACCAACTGTGCTATAAACTAGTTTTCATTTGAGGCTAATTTAAAAAATGATCATTTTTACACTTGGCTATAATGTTTCAAAGTGAAAATGTAAACAACAGTCACAAAGTGGAATAAATGAGGAAAGTGGTGGGAATGTAATTGCTTCTAAATTCTAGTGTTCACAAGGGTAAATGTTAAGGATACAAAAGGGATAATGCTGGCTTTGATCATCATGTTAGTTTCCAGCTGGCTTACACATAGTTTGTTTTTCTTTAGTGTTCTATTCTTTGACACCTCATTTACTCCCGTCTCTGACTGATTTTTTCTCTATTAATTGATCACTGTACAGGAAAATGTTGAATCCTCAGAAATGTGTATATGCAATGCTGCTACAATGACAGCTTTGCTGTTTGATTTTCAGTTTATATTTTAATTTATATATATTTTCATACTTATATACAAGGAACAGGGTGGCCAGTCTATTCAACACTGCCTATTATAAATTATATTTATATAAAGTGAATTTAGAATAGCCAGAAGGCACAGCAATAAAGCAGGTGAGCAGGTGCCAGCAGAGCACCAAGTGCCTTGCTTACTTCTTTTTGCCCTGGGCTTCGCCTTTCAGGCTACATACATGCTGACTTACCTTATTAGTGGAGTTTCCTGAGGCTGTAAGCATATTATACAATGTGCGTATTTCAATTAATATTTTATCACTTAAAAGGTCTTCTCTGCCTTGTTGAGACAGTAAATATTTTTGTAAAAAATACGCTAGAATCTAACATCAGTCAAACTCAAGGATGCAAATACAACAATAGGGGTTTACCTTTTGTATGTTCCAAAGTGATAAAAGAAAAACCTGTCCATTGTAGAGATTTGAGCCCTCTCACAACACGACAAGCCAAATTAAAAAGGACAGATGTAGAATTTACTACTTGTAGTGAGATTTTAAGACATGCAATATCTGGCAAATATGAACATCATATATGTTTAAGTACTACTATTTTGAAAAAAAACCCAAAAAACTTGATGAATACCAAATGAATAACAGGACTGTTAAAAGTGACATTTCATAAATAGCCATTTTGAAAGTAATTTTTAATATCCTGTTGCAATGTGGTGTGGAGTCCTGAACATTAGAGAAATCATTAGCCTCAAAAATTATGTTATTTTAAGTCTGTAGCATTTTTCTGCATTAGTCAACAGTGAAAATGGAGGGTTGCCAGAAAATGGGGAGATAGGGAATTACATGCAAAAGTGATTGAACATCGATGTTGGTTGTAACTGTAACTATCTCAGTCCAATGAGCCATGGTTATGACCAATAAGCACTTCTGTTTCCCATTCTGGAAAGTCATGAGGAAATGAATAAATTTGGTGACATCTCATTAGTGTCTCAAGTTCATATCTCTTAGCTCAGCACATTACTTGGAACATCAGACTTGTCTGAGTCACACACAGTGACAGAGTAGGGCCCGGTTGTTGTTCTGCCACCAAACGAACAAGAGGCATTACCCACAAAACTGCTGAAGTCAAACATATTTCCTGGAATTGGAAGCCACTGCTATATGACCTGTGGCAGTTCTACAACATGCAGCAGGCAGGTGCAATGAGTGAAATCTCTGCTGGAGTGACATCTGTCACAACATTTTCAGACAATTTTTCATAGCTGACCAAAAGCAGAGAATCCTTGGACTAAAGCTGTAACATAGCACCTACAGACACACTGCGAACTCCATCAGCGTAGGAAGTGGGGGTGGGGGGTGGGGTGGGGGGGCTGCCAGACTGCAACTGGTTCGAAAAATGGAAACAGTTTAAGGATATTACAGAAACAAACTCTTTCTTCTTTGCTTTATCTGCAACAAAGCAAATACAGCCATCTCGGTTCATGGCCGCAATGACATTTCCTTTACCATGAAAGGACTTAAAAATAGCAAGAGAAAATTTTGCATGATGCAAGTTATTAAACCTACATTTCAATTCACTGTGTGCTTAGCTATGCATAAAGCAACTCCAATCAGTTCTGCACTCTCAGTGGCAGCAGCTCAGGATCAAAATACTGCCAGAACAGCATTGGAACTTTCATTCAGTGCTATTAAGTTCCTGGGCAGACAAGGGATGCCACTTAGAGGACACATTAACTGCAATGGCATAGTTTAGTAGTTCATGTGGGAGGGAATGGCTTTTACACAATTGGAGACAATTGGATGATGAATATTATTCAAAACAAAATATTTGAAATATTTTCTCATGCCACTCAGTGGGAGATAAGTTTGGAAACTCAACACTGCTCTTTCTCTGGGCTCAAAGCAGAGGGAACGTCAAACATTTTGTGCATGTGAGCAATTGTCATGCTGTTTGCAGTTTGTCAAATCAAATTTGACAGCTCAGAAGGTGTTTCTTGGATTTTGCAGTGCATGCAACTCATCAGCAAAACAGTTTTCATGCATCAAGGATGAGTCTCTGTTTTCAAACTTACCTCTCTAACAGCTACAATGTTACTGTTTTGCATCAAACATGTCTGGTCATTTGGAATGGTGTCCAAGCGAAACTATAGGCAGAGTATCCAGGCTGTCTTTGTGTCCAAACCAAGCACTGAACTTTGTTTTACCGAGTGGTAGATGAAGGCCAAGATTTCTGGACTGCACAAACCAAACAAGTGAGGACATATTTTGGCCAGCTTCTTTTTGGATCTTCTGAGGCAGTGGCCCGAATTTTAAAAAGCAAAACCTCATGCAGCCCTCAGCACAGATGCAGGCGCTAAGGGAGAACGATTTGGACAACTCATGGACAAAGTTAACACCTATGTAAGCACAGAACCACAGCTTGCGTCCACAGCACCCGAAACCCTGCTGTCAGATTCAGGGAAGCACAGTGGAGATTTGGTCATTGAGGGAATGAGAGTGTCTGTCAAGAGAGAAAGCATCTCATCGAGGCTGCCAAATGAAACTTGACTGGACTGAGTGAAGTTCAACTCCCCCAAAAATGGACATAACAACCACAATTGCAACTGACTTTACTGGGTGATCTAATAAAGAACTGAACTGTCAGCTCTGTCCAAGAGATTGCTGTATTTCTTTTGGTAATTATAAAAACAAACAACGTATATAAAAAAATAGAGTTTGGGTGGAGCAAGGGCAGTAATTCACCATGTGTTCCATGTTGAATACAACCAGAAGAGCACCTGACCATAACTTGGTGACAGCAGGTTATCTGTTGCCTTTTGAGCACAGTTAAATCAGAACAGATAATAAAAGTTGCCCTTAATTGGGATCATTGAATGTTGTAATAGCTGCTAAGGTGACGATGGCAGCCGTGCACATCTGGTCCGTGACAACCAGAAAAACGATGTGTCAACACAGCAAAGGACCATCTTCGTTAAACATTCAAGCAGCATCTGCAATAAGCATTCTGACTATCTATATCTCATGCCCTTTAAGGAATAAAACAATGCTTTTTGTTGTGGCTACATTATTAAAAAAATGTCCTCAGGACCTGTGTTCACTGAGGCATGTTATAAATCTTGTAATACTGAACCTGCCAAATTAAGAATCGAGGCAAAACCGAGGCTCAAAGCATATCTGCTTACAGCATGATTCACTGGTAAAACATGCAAGCACTCATGGACACACATGCACACACACACACACACACACATTGATAATGTGGTGTGGAAACTTTGCCTCATGCGGCCACAGAGATAAAAGATAGAGGGAGGGGGAGAGGCAGGGAAAAGATAAGAGAAAAAGAGAGAAGGAAACTACATGTCACCTGTCAAAGTGCTGTGCTGTGTACCCCTAGGACTCAATCCTTTTAAACAGAGTTAATCTGTGTGTGCATATGTAGGTGTGTGCATGTCAGAGAGAGAGAGAGAGAGAGAGAGAGAGAGGGAGGGAGAGAGAGAGAGAGATAGAGAGATGTGACAGAGAGTCTTTTTACTCCAGTCATCTTTAAGCACTACCAACAGTAGCTAAAGCCCCGCGGGCCTGTCCAGTACGAACACAGTCATTCATCACACGTACACACACACACACAGCTGATATCAAAACCATTCATCACAGCACACAGGGAGAAGGAGGAGAAGAGAAGAAAGTGCGGAGGGAAGGAGGAGAAGAGCTTTTTTGATTTTCCTTGCAGTTCTGTAGCCAGACCTTAACATATTCTCATCATGTCAATTTCACACACAAGCCACACAGCTCCAGGTGCATTGAGCAATTTTCCCCAATGTGGTTTACCTACAGGCGTTTTTTTGAAGTCGATGCCTCAGTTGTGACGCGTCTCTGTGTGATTGCTTCTTAAGAGTGCCGGAACATGATGAGTGTCCTGTACTGCAGTACCACAGAGAGCTAACTAGAGCATATGTGGATATGTTATTACACATGTTTACATGTAGCAGGGGCTGCTGAGGACTATTAACTATTAATCAGTTATTTAAAAACATTAGTCTATTTATTAATCAAGTTGTGTTAAAGGGAGCACTGCATCTAGTGCTCTTTCCAAGGCAGAACAACAGTTCAGCAACTCCGAGATAATGAAGTTTTCTAGTCTGATTTCCAGTGTTGCTGGGGAGACTGCAATCACATCTCATCTCAAAAGTTTTCTTGCAGTGCCATAGAACAAAGCACTGACCGCTGACTGATGTATAATGATGCCTATAGTTCAACAGATTGTCAAGCTGTCAGGGATAAATTCATGTAACCATCTCTCATGGTGCTACTATTATCTGCTCTCGCTGTAAAAAAAATGCAGAATGTGTTCCTGGCTCTCACTTTCTTTTCATCATGAAGCTTGTCTCTTCTGCTATTACAATAAAATGCAAGGCTTTAACATGGTTAGAATGAAAGAAAGGCATCTAGTGTTAATTGAGAGTGAATGTGGTTTTCCAGGGAACCAGAGAGACTAAGGAGAAATATATTTTAGTCAAAACTGCATCTGGGCACAGTGGTGTGCAGTATGTGTGTGTGTGTGTGTGTGTGTGTGTGTTTATGTTATACTTCTATCCTTTGAAATTCTTATAACCATGATTGGCAGAATATTACTTGATGGAATGTCCCAAAAAGTAATAAAAATATGCCCTCATCTCTGTGTATATGTGTGTCTACCGCATGCATGCACACACACACACACATACACACAAACACACACACACACACACACAGGTGTTTTGAGTAGGTCCACAGAGATTGAGAGTGCTCACAAGATAAACAGACCAGGAAATGACACCCTACCACCCATTCGTCCTGCTGTCTAACTTCTCGCTTCACTATTCCTCATTTTTCCTCCAGTCCATCCATCTCTCTCTCTCTCTCCTGCTTGTCTCTTCTTCTCTATCTTTCCATATCTTCTGGCCTCTCATCTCTGCTCCCCTTTACTGTACCCTTAAATTGAATTGGACTTGTTTCTATATAATTTGGTCATTTCAGCTCAATTCGGTTCAAGTAAATCCAAGTCAGGCCAGTTTCAGATGATTCATCTTATAAGAACACAGTCAATGCTTGCGTGGCTGTGGGAGAGCCAGCTGTCACTGATTGTGTGATTGTTGGTTTGATCCCTGGCTCTTCTTCATGTCAAAGTATCCCTAAGCAAGACACTGAACCTCAAATTGCTTCTGATAGCCAGGTGCTGCTCAGTGTGCCATCAGTGGATGCGTGAGGGGAAAATTATGACTGCTAATCAGTTTACTTGGTTCTGGCACTATTTGGTCAAAAAGCACAGAGGTAACTGCACTAATCTCTACCACAATATATATGAAATGCATATGACAAGACAAACACACTTTTAAGACTTTTACTCTAAAGCAGATTAGACAGAAAATACCATATGTGCACAAGCATGTGGACAGAAATCTGCAATGACAGCAACTCATCTCCAGTGTCATAAAACCTAGTGTTCACCGTGAAAAACAGGTGAAAGAGATGTCTGTTTGCACTCTTCTTTCTTCATTTCATGTTGCTGATGTCTGCACAGTTTGGCTGTGTCTGGCGGAGCCTTCTTCACTGGCCTCTCTACCTCCTTGTTTGCAATGAAAAAGATGCTTACTTCTTAATGTGTTAAGAGATGAGCATATTTTTACTGAATGTGCCAGTGTGACTATAGTTAAAAACCAATTTTGCTCAAAGAGCTTTGTGCTTCTAGTTGTCTCATAGCAACAGTAGGAACCATGGCTAGCACATTCCCCAAGCATCTGCTAAGTGTTGCTGCTAGCTAAAAAAAGAGGTGCTTGGTGGACACAACCTCTAAGTGCCTCATATCTCTCTCAAAATGAACAGAGACAGCTATTAAATTAGGAGTACCAAATCTTATTTGTTTGTGTTTATTCCAGTTCAGTGATATGCCTCCTGCTCCTGCAGACACTGACTTTGTTGACCCTGCAGTCTCTGACCTGCTGATGGAGGTGAAGATACCATGTCAATCAGAGATCAGCAAGGTGCTACAAGCTTATATATGTTTTGAATCTTACTAATCAGTTCCTGTGTGGTTTCTTGACAGAATATACAAGACCATAATATAGGCCCCTGTAAAGTCTGTCAGTTTAATAACATAGTGTTTCAGCTTTCTTACTTCACTAAGTATAGATGTTATCTAACATAATTTGGACTTTAGCACAGTGTAAGCACCATCTGATAGGAGTATATTTTACACAAGCACAAGAATTCTGACTGACCCATCACTGGTTATACATCAGGGATATGGGCTGTCATTATCTGGACTTGAAGTGGCTACACAGATTTCTGTACAACTGTTCTTCCCTCTGTATGACAAATGCAGGATTTAGGTACTATATAACCACCCTTGCTGTATGGGTCGCATTGAAATCAAAAGTCAAACAAAAAAAACATCTCTCGAGCACACAGGGAGCATAACCCTGTGGTTACAGTGACGTGGTTACAGTCACCCTCTGTGAAAAGTATCAGCAGGCTGAACAGTATTCAGCACCAAATTAAATTTATTACATGTGACTGTGAAATGTAAACCCAAATGTCAAAACTCAACCACCAGACTGTGGCTATTGCTTGTGAGTCTGCTGAGCTCCCAGCCTGGGTAAACACAGATTGTCTCAGACAGAAGGTTTGGGAACACAAAATGCATTAATCATTAAAGAAAACTTGTGAACAAACTTGTCTTGTAATGACTTGTTACTTCCAATGTTAATGTAGTTGTCAAGGACAAAAACGAGCCCTAGACCTGAGGGAATAAATTGGGCTTGCTGTTTTATACAATGTTGATTAGCGTGACAAGCGAATTAGCAGCTGAACACCGAATAATCTTGCATAATCTGTTAAATGATAAAGTCAGGTAGTTGTAGTGAAAATCCAGTCTCTAATAATATTTCTGGTGGATTCTGCATGTAAGTTTTGGTGCAGACAAGGAACTAATGTATGATGATATTTACTTGGTATATCTCATCAGAGAAAAATAATGGATACTCAAGTGGGCAATAGTGGACAACTGTTGCCACAAAGTTGGAAGCATAGCATTGTCCAAAATGTCTTGGTATGCTGAAGTGGGTTTTCTCCGGGTACTCCAGCTTCCTCCCACAATCCCAAAAATATGCACATTAGGTTAATTGGCTACTCTACATTGCCCCTAGCTGTGAGTGTGAGAGTGTGTGGTTGTGTGCCAGCCCTACAATTGACTGGTGACCTCGCCTCTCGCCCGTAGTTAGCTGCGATAGGTTCAAACCCCCCCCCCCGCCTGACGGATAAGCGTTATAGAAAATGGATGGATGGATGTTTACCAAATGTTGGGATTGTCTTGATTCTGAATTGGTATGCACCTACACAAAACACACTGACTGATGAATACTTAGCATGTTGTAATTAGCTCTATTCTCGATTAAAATCATCAGGGGCAAAGCTGCCAGATGTGTCTGTTGCTGCATTTATCTCCTTGTCTCAAAAGACTCAGCAAAACCTGAGTAACAAAAAGTAAAACGAGAGTATGAGAGACAAAAAGACAGAGGGAGTGTGTCAGAGAATGGGTCCTTTCCCCTTTCCTTGTTCCTGTGAGTGGCCACAGTTCTGCCACAGAGTGTAACTACACCTTCAGTCCCCCCTGGGAGTCTCCACACGCTGCAGGGGAGCAGCACAGTGAACAGTATTTGTCCTCAAGCAAAAAGTCAACCTCTGCCAAGAGAGCTAAACAGACACACAGACACAGACAAAGACACACACACGGTGTAGGTTTTCATGCCCGGTGGGGACATTACACAGACTAACATTCATTCCCTGGAGACTTACTCTAATCACAACCGTAACCATTACTTGTTTAACCCTAACCTTTCCCCTAACCTTAACCAATGCCTCAAACTCAACCTAACTGTAAACCAAGTGTTCAACCCTTTTTGTCCACATGAGATCAGAAAAACACACGCACGCACACACACACACACACACTCTTATTCTTAAATAATAAATAGTCTTATTTATCATCTCTGTGTGCTAATATAATTCCCTTTTCCCTTAAGACAACATTGTGCAACACACACAAAAAACACAATTAATCAAACACTCTCTTGAGGTTTGTCCACATATGATCATAGCTGAAAGAACTGTGCCCAAAGCAAACCATACAAGAACAAACTCAGGTTTTCAGTTTCTTATTGAAACCTTTTGCTGTTCTAGAGCTGTTCACATAAGCATTTAAAATGACCTCTGAAACATAACTGTGAACCTGATCTATTTTGTGTGTAACTCCTGGTATGTCAGACCAGTTTTATGTTGCCCTTTCTCAGTGAAAGGATAATGAATTGGCTCCAGAAGTCTTACATCTCTAAAGGTTGCTGCATGCCTTTCAACCCCCGTTTCTTTAACAAAATATATCAATTTACATTTTAGCCTTTTGCTAAAATTTCCATCTGGAGAATTACATCAAGAGCAGGTAGAGTTTCAATGTCATGGTCAAGCACTTTGGCAACGAGAGACCAGGAACCAAAGGCTGTTATTATAGAATAATCTGTCAAAATGCTGGGGCAACTGTGGTGAATTAACCATGCAAAACATGATTAAATGTCAACCCACTTGGGTGGTGATAGATTTTAAGATAGAGAGGCAGAACTGTGACCAGAGGATGGCTGGTTCAAGTGTGGTTAGAGGAAAGCAATAGTGCTCTAACATCTCTCCTCAACCACTGTTGAGGTGCCCTTGAACAAGGCACTCAATATTTATTGCTCCAGTGGAGCTTTTCTGTGGACAGTTAAAAACAACAGATAAAGTTGTAAAGAGGAGCCTACAATTAATGAATAAGTGGGAGCTCATAACTGACAATAAGTGCATTTGTATACGTAAACAAGGACTCATAAAATAAAAGTAAACACAGACTCATTCAAAGATCTGCAATTCTTCAAGGCTTCGGTGCATCAAAGGCCCAGAAGCTGAAGCTACCTTTTCAAGCTAGAGCTTTTATGCTATCTCCAATGGGGGTATTCTTCAGAAAATGATGAATAAGTACCTTTTTTAAAAAACAAAAAACTATTTAGTTATAGCTACATACACAGCAAATTTTATAGTGTTAAATTAATTCTGAGAGAGTCAGTTCTTGTATTGTTATTTTGTTTATTTTGTCCCAGTCTTTGCAGAGTTAATTTAACACTTTTTAAAGTACATACAACTAAGTAAAATAAACTTAAATAAACTTTTAACAATGTCCTTTCAAATCTATATTTTAACACTTTTGCTTAACACTGGAAAACTAACTCTGAGAATTTTGCTATGTAGTGGCATAGGAAAAAAAGACAACTCCACATTCCAACTTTTCAGAAAGTGTGATCATAGTCCTCTTTGGGAAAAATACCCTGAGAACCGAAATCTAGTGTACGAGAAGTTAACTCACAAGAGGGTTGAAACTGTGAGATCCTGCAAAAAAATGATAAAAAACATGTTCTCATGAACATCTCTTAAAACAAAGTGGATTTGAACAAAGACAGATGGGGGAAAAATGGAAAGCAATATAACGGAATAGCAGAATACAATAATGAACACAATACACACTGTATAAGCAGTTCATCTGGTGTTCATGAACTTAGACTGAGACGAGAATGAAAAAACAACAGCACTTGTAAACACTGCACCTCCGCAATCTTGCCAGAGATAGCTCAACCAAAAGCTAAAGCTCTTGCAGTTTTATATGACCACAGTCATGACAACTAGGATGCTGTCGAATGATCAAATGCATACATACAAGAGCTGTAACGTATGTGTAAACTCACTGTAGCTTTGTGCAGTTTTTGTGACAGTACAGAGCTGAGGACATGCTGTTCTCTTCTGAAACTTTCTTCACTGTGTTTTTTTTTAGAAATTTATTTATTTATTTATTGAGTAGGGAATCCAATGTTGAGGATTTATCCAATGAATACAATGAAAAAAGTTTATCAGAGACGCACAGCACCATAACGTCCTAGTTAGAAAGCTGTCTGGAACAGATTTCTCCTTGACAGAGAAACTGTGTCAATTGAGAAGTTAAGTAATGTTTTTTTTTTTTAAGTTTAGCCACTGCAGCAGTTCATACTGCAGTTTTCTAATTTGTACTACAGCCGCAGTGAACACATCATGTAAAACAAAAACATAAACGTCCAAGTAAAGACATGAATGGGTGAGTTTAGCCCTGTGAGGACAGAAAATATCATTAATTAACAAGTCAGTGGCTTGGGAACTTGAGCTGAACAATTTACAAGGACTAGTGGAAGGAGAATGCAGTATACAGAATATATATAATTTTTTAAACTGCAGAGGTAAATTAATTCATTTCTACCAGATAAACAGTGTTCTGTCTTGTGCAGTAAACATCCATGGACTGCCTTTAGGTCAGGTACACAATTTTCCTTGTAGCACAAACACTGCTATTTACATACACCCTTGGGCTTATGCATTATACACATATCATCACACATGGGCAGAAAAAACATCCAGAGCCTTATCTGAACATCAAGATCTCAGGAGCAATGTTTGATAATGACTCATTCTGTCTTTCTTCAGGCTAAACTGTTTGCATACAGATAACCACAAACAAACAGGGCAGATAATTGCACACACAAAATGAATGTGGGGGAAGAATGTGAAAATACACATGCAGGACATGGACAACTGCTTAGATGGTTGGTTGGATGAGCACAGATGCAAGAATACATAAGCTCTGTGGTCACATGGTACTGTAGTACAATGTGCCTGAGAGGAAATATAGCATCTTGCGTCAATTAATAACGAAAAACATGTTTCCCAGGCCTAAGGTGTAGCTAGTGTCATATGTGATGTCTCTGCATCTCTTTCTCCCATGTTCCATTTTCACTTGGTTGGCAGCACTGTTTGCTGTATCCACAACAGACAAACACTCAAAAAGTCCAAGGAGTTCAAAATGCAGAAGACTTCTCATGAAAAATAGATTTGAACTATAAAAAGAACCAACAATCTATATCCTCATGTCTGTTCGAGTTGTTTCTACAGAACTGGAAGCGATTTGGAGGAGCAGGCAGTGTAGTGACATTCAGTATCTCTTAAGAGGGTAAATTACGTTGCTGATTAGCCTGTTTTTGCAGACAGAGTCGTGGTTGGTTCTGTAGGAAAAGCAGAGGTCCTCCTTGTACTTTTGTCTAAGATTTTGCTCTGTCTTTCCTTTAATATGTATTTAAGTTCAAAGGATAAATCTATGATTAGGTGCATTGTAAGATACACCTTGCAGAAATATACACTATAGAGACAAAGGTAGTGCAACAAACCTCTTTACTATTAAATTCAGGTGTGGTATGGGGCTGTTTTTCAGGGGTTGGGCTCGGCCCCTGACTTCCAGTAAAGGGAAATCCTAATGCTTCAGCATACCAAGACATTTTGGACAATGCTATGCTTCCAACTTTGTTGCAACAGTTTGGGGAAGGTCCTTTTCTATTCAAGCAGCTCCTGACCAGGACCTTGTCAGAAGGCTCCACAGTAACTGGTTTCAATAGACAGCTATAATTTTTTTATATCAGTGATTAAGTTACTAAACACCCAACAACCGACAAGGGAACTTGTTATGTAATCCTCTGTGGTGACAATACGACAACAGCACAGTAATCTTATTTTGATTTAAATGTGTCAACATGTATGGGAGATAATCTCTACAATACAGTGATGAGCAAAAACAGGAAGTCTTCATAATAACTAGATATTAATCCACAAAATAAAGTGATTAAACGGACCAATTAGTATTTTCAATACATTCATTTGACTGATTTCACATAACATGAAGGCATAATTAAAGCAATTAGCAATTTAGCAACTTGCAATTGGAAGTAGCTCTTCCTCTGTTTACGCTGTAATTTGTCTGTGTTAGAATCTATGGAGAAAACACTTAGACACGTAAGAGAAAACACTTAGACTCTTAGCGGTTTTACTTGGATAGGGATTATCTCTTATGAAGCCAGTAAGCTACTACCATGAAATAAAACTGTATTAATATG